>NC_050511.2:58761381-59062881 GCF_012460135.2 Molothrus ater
TCAAAACTAAGGCAGCAAACTTTAAAATCAAACAGCTACTTCATAGCAGATAAAGTAAATGAGTGAAGGTACAAGGCAAAGGATTGTACTTGCTCAAGACAGGATGGGAGTGTGTCACTGAATTCTGAACAGGCTGCAAGTGACAGAGCTGAGCTACTAGAAGGCTTTCTAGGAGGGAATTACAATAATCCTCTCCATCAAAAGGGCATGTGCTGCTGCTGCTGCTGCTATTAGGTCATCACAGGATAAATAAGAGCACTGTCTTCATCAAACACACCCCAGAACAGACACTTTTCAATCTCATTCACTACAGAAATCTCCACAAAGAAGAGGGGGCTGAACTGGAGAATAAATTTTCACTACAATTTCTTACTGCTCTCAAATCCCCAAATCAGACTGCAGTGATGTGTAAAAAGAGAAGGAAATCTCCTAAAGAAAACAAATACATGCTGGTAAGATTTGTGCTTTTGCTGTGGCCAAAGCAGAGATAGCTGACAATATGCCCCCTTTCACCTGGCCTATGTGAAAAGAAGAGCTACATTTGTGGAACCTTTTGTGCGAGAGTCACCCAGATCCTTATCACTGAAAGTGGCACAAAATCTTTGATATTTAACATTCCTGCAATACCTATGAGCACTCACTTCATGACATGATTTTGGTGTCTGCCAAACTAACCTTAAATGTCCGCTTTTTATCATTACTCTGACAGTCTGCACCACAAAATTGTTGGCTTCTTCCAGAATCCCAGAATACTTAAGTTTGGAAAGGACCTCTGGAGATCATCTGTTTCAACTCCCTCATGCAAGCAGGAGAATTAGCATTTGATTTTCTTATGCTTGGGCAAACTGAGATTTTCTTGCATTTACACATGTTGAATTGACCTATAAACTGCAAAACATGTTGTAAGTTAGAGCACCCAAAACCTCCTTGTGTTCATAAATCCCAAAATACTTAAATATGCATATAAATTAAAATGTCGGACTTCAGGTCATCAAGCTGAATTAAGCATTTATGCATTTTAAAAACATTTTTTGTAAAAGTTACATTTTGAAAGAATATCATACTGTTCACACTAGTCATGAATTAGTAGTATTAAAAGTATTTAAAATTAAGCACCTATCAGCCTCTAATGAACAGTAAGTAACTTTCTTAAAAGAGAAAGCTTATGTGATATAATTTATGAAACTTCTGGTAGAATGATTATTAAAAGTAACGGCTTGTACTCCTGTAGCCTGACTGAATTTGAAAGAAAGTTCACAATGGAGTGGAGGAATTAGCTGATGAACTTCCATCAACTATAGCAATAGCCTTCATGAATAATTCAATATCTGCCTATCTCCTCTTATGTCTCAACAGACTAACAGCTGCAGCTCTCAAATGACAAGTGTTATTTCTTTTAAAGCTTCTGAAAAAACACACTGATTATAAAATAATATATATAATAAAATTTTCTTTTCCTCTTTTTCACTTATCACCTATAGACACTGGTGAAATTTTACAACAAAAGTAGAAATTTTCAAATGGAATTTTTGGAGTTATGCAGCAGGTCTACAGAAACAGATGGGAAAACAATTCAGGTCTTCTACTAAAATTTGGTCCTTTATCTTAAAACAGCCACATAACATATTCATATTACTGTGTCCCTGAAACCTCATTTAGATCAGCTTTGTGCATGTACAAGCTTTCATAACACCTATGGCTTCATGCAGACAGGAAGAAACTTTCTGGTCTGTTTTAGAATCTAAAGTTTTCTGTAATGTGCTGTGTGAGAATGTCACACTTAAAGATGCCAGAAAACAGAGCATGTTTGGTGAATATTCTGATATGGAAAAGAATTTCTCTTTTGCTAGCAAGACTTTAGTAAATGGAAGAAGGACCTTAAGGAGAGAGTAATGCAAGTTTCCTTGTGCAACGAAACCTGTACCACTATTCCAGTTTTAGGAAGAGAAATGGCTTTCACAGAATATCTTCTCACACTTCAATTCAGAGTAGAAACTACAAATCTGCTTATATATATTTTTTATTAAGCAAGATAGACAATGAAACCAAAACCAGATTAATTTTAATCATTCAGAAAAAGATTGTCCACAGCCACCAGGCCTTATTGCTTAAAGGAAGAGGTCTCTCGGATAAGTTTGTATAAACAAGTTGACTATTTTTCAGTGTTATTACATAACAGTGGATATTCAGAGAAAGAAAATATTAGCTTAATATAATGCTGAAATAGCTGCACTTGCCTGGTTTTCTGAGAACCTACTGTGTGCAGAAGTTCTGACTGAAACCTGTAGTGGACAAAATCTTTTTTTTATAATACAAATTTGATGCTTTGTCTTCTTTTTTTTTCTTTCTATTTTAAAATATAGATTATTTCTGTCCATAACCCAGCTTCTGCTTGTGGGAAGTGTACTCTCTGCAAAAGAGAAGAAAAATTCTCTGCCTTGCATGCCCTATATAGACAAACATGATAAAAATTAAGGAAGTATTGAAGATTTGAAAAAGATCCTGTTGATCAGAGATTACATGTTCCTTAAACATCTGCTTTGCCTTCTTGTAATTAACTGTTTCTTTTCTCAGGTCCAGAAGTGCCCTGGCTCTTCTCATTCAAAAAAATGTCAGGATCTTTCAGTGCTTGAATTACCCAGTGGGTCTGATAAAGGCCTGACTTTAACTGGGATGCACATTGAGCATTTGAGTAAGAGCTTTCTTGTCTGGAATTTTTCTAGCAACATACAGAAGAGAGAGGTTTCATTCTATAACGTCAGATGTATATTTTCTACACAATAGAATCCACACAATCAGAAAGATATACGTTATGTTTTCACCTACTTATGTTTGATATTTTCACACTCAAGTTTTCAAACAAACTAAAGTGGAATTATAAGACATTCAAAACAAAAAAGCTATCTGTCTGTTCTTATTTTTACATTTTTTAGATAACAGAAATAAAAAACTGGAACAGTTATGGAGACAGTGTATTTGCAAGCTTAATGACACTGGCAACTAAAGAAAATTAAAATGGTATTAATAGCTTTGTCAATTAAGGTCAATATAAGATCATTTAGAAGTGTTACCATGAAAGAGCTCTTTGTCATCAGTCATATTAACACTGTGAACATGCTTAAATTTTCTGAATAAGAACCCTCAAAATTACAGTATTTTTCTTCAAAATAATATTCTTACAATTAAAGGACTGTCTATGTTTTTGTCAACGACAAATTGTTAGAGAAACAGAGGCCATAATATAATTGGCCAAATAATTAATTTTTGTACATAGATTTTTTTGTGTTGAATATTGTGATGGGACTCAAAATTAATCATTTGTAAGGTAATTCTTGCACTGCATAGATGCACACAACTTCTGAGATTTAGGCAGGTGTAGCATGACTGTACACCACAGCAATTCTCTGCACTGTGTAAGAGTTAGTGGTCAGCTCTGTCTCCATCCAGACAGTCCCCTTCTCTCTTAAACTGTGTATAAATATAATTTTTTCTTGAGTAATGTGTTTGTCCTGCATCTGCAGGCAAACAGATTAAAAAAACAATTGTGTAATTTTATAAAGAAAAAATGCCACATACAAACAGTGCTTTTACCAGGGGCAATATTAGCTCAAACTATCATTACTGGTGAAAAACCATGCTTTATGGTTCAAAAATAATCCATTTTTGAGGACAGCTCACATCACAAAAATAGGTTGTTTCTCCTCATGAAAAATCCACATCCAGCCTTACACAGGGAAAAAATCTGCTTCAGCCAGCTAGAGAAGGTGATTCTCCCATTGGAAACATGCTACTGGCAAGGCACTGGAAAATATTTTCACAGGAAAAAGCCCCAACTGTTCTACTTCCTTAACAGCAAGAAAACGTAGTCTTATAATATTATCTTAATTTTCCAGTGTATAATCATGCATACAACTGATACCTTTAATGACGTCTTCAAGTTATTTATGTTACTGTTGAAGTATAAGATGGAAGTATATACAGGATTTACTGACCTGTTTTATATATTAGCTTATCTGAAGGTACGCAGATATCTGCATACTATCACTTAAGTATCAATGTTTATTCCTAAAACATTACTGGGACACTGAAAATACTAGTTCCTATTCAGTAGTGATGAAAATAAATGGAATACAAATCTTCATGTAAATTAAAAGCTGCAGCACCTGTGAAAAAAGCAGCTCTCAGTCTATTGCTTTTCTGATCATCATTTGACCAGTTCTGTTATGATTTTGTTTATTTGTTTCTTTGTTTGTTTTTTCATGGAAAGTTATCAGCTATAAAATGAAAAAAAAAACTGAAACACCTTCTTTATTTCATATCTTCTAACTTATTAGGTATCTACAGTGAGATCAGCACTGATTTTTTAAACAGAATCTGAAAATGCTTAGCATTCAGAATAAAGTTCTATATAGTAAGTCTTCAGGTTTGGAATTTATCATCTAATTTGTCCAGTTTGGATGTGTATAAATGTCATCTTTTTTACCACATAAAATTCCATGTAGGATCATAAAATACCAGGCAAAAGGCGTTGAGATTCTTGTGTTTAGCATTTAGATCTAAAAGCAATGTATTGTTGTACTAAGCTGCAATGAATTTTATAGGCTTTTTAAATTATAATTATTTAGGGGGGGCAGGGGAGGTTTTTTTTGTTTTGGGTTTTGATTTTTTTGTTTGGTTTTTGATTTTGTTTTTGTTTTTAATAAAGGAACCATAATCAATATGATTGATTAAATTTTAAAAAATCAAGGTTGACAGGTGGCACAATGAGAAAATGTTACATTCTGAAGTATTTCATTTGGTCTTTACCATCTTTCCTGATACTGTGGAGAAGTATCAATTCACAGGATTAGGATATAAATTCTATTCTTTTAGAAATGTATTAAATTATCCCTTTCTCTTCTCGCTACCCAAACAACTAATAGGTGTGTTGCAATCTTAGTCTTAAAAGGGTAATAGCTAAGTCATAACAATATTTCTGGAGTTAAACTGAGCCTAGCAATCAAGACATAGAAGTAGTGAAAGTAATCATCTGAGGACCTTATTTTCTCAGTCTGCTTTTTACATTATATGTGATACACTTATGCTATTTGTCTCCTAGAAATGCCCACATTAACAAATCCCATCCTAAATTAATTTTAGGACTAATTAAAAAGTTGAAATTATTTCCAGAAACTTTGAAGGTGTAGCTTGTAATAGATCTCTCCAAAATACAAGAATACTCTCCTTAAAAAACATACAAATTAAAAATATTATGATGACAAACAGGGGTTACAGTCATCTTTTAATTCAACCTGTCTATAAAATCAGGAGAAATTAGGTTTGGTATTCTCACATTTATTTTTTTGAGACCAAAATATACCAAAAAATATAAAAGCATATAAAAAGACCACACTAAAAATTAGTATATTTTTAACCCTTTATACAGAAGATTTTAGGTTTAGATGAAAGACTTTTATTTTATGTAATAACTGTGTTTATATGGAGAAAGAACACCACATGTTTATGGACTGATTATTTTTATGAGGTCTAATTGAAGAGACATTTTGACAGTTTTATTTACAATTTATGGCATACCCAGTAGCATGCAATCATAGTTTGAAAACCATACATATTTGTATAAAAAGCACACACACACACACACACACACACACACACACGCATATATATATATATATATATATATATGCATGTACATATGTATAAATATATGTACATGATAATAAGAAACAAATTTACAGAAAAACCACAAGCCTAGTTAATGTCAGTCTACCACTGTTGCATATTTACAGATAGCCTTTTTAACATAATCTATCAACGATACAAAATCTGCAACTAGGTGAGGGACAACAATGTGAATTCAGAGTTGTAAGTATATAAAGGCATTTCCCAAAATGAAATAGTCTTTTAAAAAAATCCTAAAAATATAGATCAAATTTATTTAAATATATTTAATTTATGTTAATGTATATATGCAGATATTTCAAAGCCAACCAAAACTAGGCTCACTAAACTAGTTTTCAGTTTGGGGAATTAATGGGGATTCTAGCTGTAGAAGATTTTTTTCTTTTAGCTGTAGAATAAAAAAAATAAAGAAGCCAGAGCTGTCAGCCCGTATGAACAAAGTACAATTCAAAAGGAAAATTTAGGTCAAAATAAAAGTATTATAGGCAGTATCAGCTTGTAAACCAAATTCTGTTTTTAAATAAACATGTGGAATGCCTATACATATTTAATATTAGCCTTTTTTTAATGGCTCATACTGTAAACTTAATAACCCAGTGTGGAAATTGCTGTTGTCATCTCTGCCTTCATTGAGATAGAGGTAGAAAGCAGCAAAGAAGGAACACAAAATTTGAGCTGGTGATTAATTTTTTCTTTGGCAAAGACAGTGAGAACACCCTATCATCTAATAAACAGTGTTTTTCTTGTTAGATACCTTCCATAAAGTTTAATTACTTACACCAAGTCTTCCTTTTGAACACTGGGAAGAAAGGCAAGACATTCATAATAGTAAAAAAAAAATCTT
Organism: Molothrus ater; assembly: GCF_012460135.2. Classification (NCBI taxonomy): domain Eukaryota; kingdom Metazoa; phylum Chordata; class Aves; order Passeriformes; family Icteridae; genus Molothrus; species Molothrus ater. The sequence continues at coordinate 58,767,908 of NC_050511.2, forward strand.
CATTTCTTTCCCTCTACCTTCTTTTTTATTATCCTTTTTGTTCATGCTGTTAAGGCCAAAGGTAGAGCCGTTCATTAATGTGTATTTGCACAGCATCCTGTACAGGCCCTAATCTATGTTAAGTTATGTTAGTTACTTGTAAGTTTATGTTACTTACTTGTATGTTACATACAAAATATCACAATAAATGATAACATTAAGGTTTATAGTTTTATTCTGTAGGCAATAAAGTAAAAAAAAATCTTTTTTTGATTTGTTTCTATTCAGCCTCTTACTGACTATAACTTTGCATGAGAAGGAACACGTTATCCTCGTATACAAAATCCTTTTGTATAATTAATGTATATTCAGGATACTTAAGAGTGCATGTGTTTGGATGATCAGGATTATTTATAAATGGGGAAATTTGTATTTATATTTTAAAATACAAAAGAAACACTATAATATTGTCTAAAATAGTTGGAAATACTACATTTATTCCTGAATGGCCAGAATTACTGTCGCCACTTGTAACTGAGGCCTGTCAACATTCTGTGGTGATTTCTATAATACATATAATTGACAAATTTTAACTTTACAAAGTAGGAATTAAAAAAGAAAGCTAAGATGTTAAATAAACACCCTGTTTAACCCAATGCAAAGTTACCTGGATAAAACCCCAAGACTGAACAATATGTAAAAAAAAAAAATTAACTTCTTCTCAGTTACTTAGAAAAGAGAATCCTGTATAAGTGACTACACCAGCATGTTCTGCCACATTTTTTTCATAACTGAGCCCTGTCAATGACAGCAAAACAGATTGTGTGCATCTGCTGGGAATGAGCCAGATGACAGTGGAAGAAACACACATGGATACCTTGGCACAACTACTAAAGAAGTAGAAGAAAAATGGAAAGAAGCAGAAAAAGAAAGAAGCAGAAGAAGCAGAAAAGAAGCAGAAAGTTCTAAACTTTAATTAAAATGAATTTCTAGCAAAAGTGAAGTTCTAAGAATCTGTTCCTTTGCTTTAGACTGTAACTCTCTAAAAGCCACTACATATTTACAGTCTACATTGCCTTGTTTATCCCCATGGTACTCATATGGACACTGTTACCATAGTGCTTGGGTCACACAGAATCTGCCTCATGGAAATACCATCTCATTCTACAGACAGGGAATTGATGCATGAGCTAAGTGAAATCTTCACAGTCATCTAAAAGAGGCTCTGGAAGAGTTGATTCCACACTTCCCAAATACAAGCTGCCATCACAGACACTAGAATATCCTTCCTCTGCTTAGCTATGCTCTAAGACAAAAGTAGCATTATACCTAAAACCAATACAAAACAAATAACCTGCTAATACTCTAGCATTACAGGATATGGGCCTCTCACACGTTGAATAAGCATAAATGGTGATTGAGTCAGCTTTGCTATTGCTGCTTGCATCTTCTCAAGTTTCACTTGAATTTATGGATTGAGAACCCGAGATGGCTCTAAAAAGAATCAGCGAGTTATAGTTGTCAGTAAAAAACTGCCACCACAAATAATCGTAACTATGTATTCTCACATAAAAGGAGAACCAGATCTTCAGTAAATAGTAATAAGCACTCTCCAGCTACAGCTATTGACTCATCATGGCACCAGAACTGCATGCTTATACTCAGGAAAGAATTCAGAAATTCTGATGAGTCTGTAAAATCTTTTTTTCAGCTGTAAAGTAATTTACATTGTTTCTCTTTTGGTTAATTGAAGATAAACTAAATACTTGAAGATAGACCAAATAAACTCATTCCTGCCTCCCTCACTCCCTCCCTCCATCTCTTTTTTGAGAATATAGTGTTCCAGTAAAAAGGACAAACTATTCTGAATTTTGTCATGATGTTTTACACACTTTTGTCTTATACATCAGGAATAAAATTGGACTGCCAGGTGAGTGAAGATTCATACACCGCCTAATGGTCTGAGCACCTTAAGTAATCTGGAGCACCTGGAAGTCTTATGAGGCCAGCAGTCTCAGCCTGTATACACTCCATCTACAGTGATTATTTGGTATTCTGAAAGTACTTCAAAATCACATTAGAAAAATTGAATGATTTTGCTTTATGAAACCCACACAGATCGTTACATAATACAATTAACATCTAGCAGACAGAAGCTGAGGTATACTCTCCTAATCTGAGAACAGCTCTAGAAAAGCATAAAATGTACCTTCACATTCCATCTCATTTCGGGATGTGTGAATGGCAAGCACACACGTACACCCAAGAGGGATTTAGCAAACTGCTTAAGTCTGCTTATAATGCTCTTGATCAAAGAAGTGGTACATCTTTATACATTCTTCCCAGGGTGGTCCAGAAGAGAAGATAAGAAGATCTTCTTTTGAAATGTTCTATTCAAATGGTACCTTTGTTTCTAATGAGTCTGGAAAAAGAGTCAGAGCAGAACTGAGAAAAAGAAGTGGATGTTAATTAACAGCATGAATCCTGTATATAAATCAGTTTTTAGTAGGTCATCAAGTCAGTGAAGTTATGCTAAAATACATGAACAAAGGACATAGTGTCATATATTTACTTATGTCTTAAATACTCTTAAATAAATACATTATTATATTTTGATGTAAGTGCTCTTCATGAGAAGAGATCAGAATTTCCAAATTATAGTAAAAGAAAAGGAAAAAGCAGCATGTTTTTATAACTTAGGAACAGCTTCAAGCTCTTGGAAAAATACTAGTCAAGATGGAATATCCACAACTTTTTAACTGGACTTAACTCTTCTCCATTAATTCAAGCCTAATAATGTGGTCACAAAATCAGCTTTTGACTCACACCCACATATTCAACAGGCACATTAATTATACAAGAAACTGGCTGAAGAGTCATGCATGCTAGGCCACAAGGTCTTTCCTAAAAGACCATCCAAACTCTGGGTGTGAAGATGAGAGAGAACATGCAAAAAATGGGTATTTTGGAACTACTTTTTCTCTTACAGGTTTATGAAACACTCTGAGGTAGACTGAGAGATTTAGCACACCCTCGAGCTGTAATTCCTGTCTCAGCCAACACATAATCAATTCATTACTCACTTACAGCATGCTCACTGTCCTCACAGTCAAACATCTCTTCGTGTTTGTAGCTCTTATTCTAGATTTCAGAGCTTCATTAGACATGGTATGTATCTGTTCAAAAGCTAACTCAAATGAAAGGATGAGGTCACTAAAAATTATGAAAGACTGTCACAGAAGTATTTATTATATAGTTTTATGCATTTAGATGAATGCACTTGCTATTATAAAGGTAAAATCAAAAGAATTATTTTCTTATACATTGTATTTTATAAAGTAAAATCAAACTTTTCAGACAATGCAATAGCAAAGATGGCATTGAATTGGTTGTTTAAACTAGCTATAAGTTTAAACAGAAAGCTATATTACAGACTAGAATCATAGAAAGGCTTGCATTTTTTAGTAAGAGAGGCAAAAGAGACTGAGAGACTAACTCAATAGGTAAGGAACTATGGCATTCCAGCAAAACATGACTCAATTACAGTCCTTCCTTTGATGACTATTTCATTACCTATACAAAAATGTAACGGCCTCACATTTGGAAACTGAGACTAGCTTTCTCCCACAATATTCTATAATCAATGGAAAAGAGAATTTACCATTAGCTGCTCTATGTTAAGAGTAAGAAGTCTTTCCAAATAGGTTTCTCAACTCTTGAATTTCTGACATAAAAATTAAACCAATGTTCATGAAGAACTTACAGATTTAATTTGGGATGTGGATTCCAATAGACAACAGGACACAGCAAAGTAAAACCTAAATTCCACTTTTAGATGTTGCCCTAAGTCCTTTCTAATTTTCTGAACACATTCCAACACAAATTTAAGGTTTTAGTAAAAGTGATAATTTCATTCCACTCAGGCATTTCATAACAGACTTGCACAAAAAAAAAAAGAAAAATAAGTTTGCAGTTCCATTGAAAATTTACACTTGGCGGTTCTGAGTCCCTTTTATACTGTTTTTCAGCTTTTGCCCTTCACTTGCAATTTTTTTACCTTGCATCTGTTGCCTTAAATAAAGTTCTTGTATCTCTTCAGAGATGATGATTACTGAATTGTACATTAAGGATAAACATACATTTTTAAAATACTCCCAATATTTTTTGGTTTTGGAATTCATATTGAAAGATTCTCCTCCCTAGTCTCCTTGGAAATTGAAACTGATGGGTTACATTTGGTGCTGACAATTATTGCATTTAAGAAACTTGTTCAAAATTTGGAGCACACTTTGACATGGAATGTGCCATATGCTCACCTTTTCAAAAGAAAGCCTACATTTTAGATTTAGGTATCTAGCTTAAGTAATGGTCATAGAAAGTGGTCTTTGTGAACAGACATAAGAGTGGGTATTTATTTAACTAGTCTGCATATAAGGGGATGTAGACCAACATATGAAAATAGACTGCTGATGATTCTTTCTTTCACATATTATCATCATCAGAATCTCACAAAACTATACATCTTTAGATTCCTTGTGATTTTAAAGAGACCCTTTTTAATATATCCACATTGTATTTTGAATTTATATTTATCAAACATGGGAGTTGTATTCTTAGAATGGTATTTAATTCATAGAGCAATCTTCTGATCCATTAGTGGAATAACTTCCTCTTTCTGATCACATGTGAAAACCGTAAAGCAAAAGGGGTGAACAAATACTTTCTTCCCAACTATTCTCAAAATTACTTTTTATCAGAAATCTGTAGAAGTGTCCTCTTAGAGCAGTCGATGAAGTGATGGTCTCAAGAGAGGTTTGCTTGTAATCATATACATAAAAATGTGGTAGAACAGAGGGCTACTGTTCTACAGCGATGACTTTTAGAGACTTGTAACAGAAAGCAGCTCAAGAAAATCATAATTTGTCCAGATAGGTGGCAAGTACTGCTCCTAAAAACAGAGCAGAATGTCTCTTTATTTTTGTCACACCTCTGTTGCATGGCATATTGCTTCTTACTGTCATATATTCATTAAATAAAAACACACCCTGCCTCCATTGAGAAATCCTTGCACCCTCAGATATGTATATTACTACATGATTAGAAATATAGGGAAATAATCCTAATAACATTGAAAATATGATGCCAAAATAGTAATTTTTCTATTGCTTGCTTTTTATCTGTCATAATGATTTGCATTATGCCTATCACCACTGTATCACCTCTCAAGCAATTTTTAAAAATATGAAATTCCAGAAAAGATAGCATCCAGTAAGGATGCTTTCTATGTTACTATTTTGCACGTCACCACTCCGTGTAATACTAAGCCTGTGACACTATCTACTGGAAGCATAACTGAACTAAATGCAAGGTTCTCAATGAGGATTTAAGTACTGGAACTGTATTGAAAATAGATTTTCATTTTGCTTTGTCAATAACAGCTTTTGGAAAACCTACAAAAATATTAGTCCCACTTGTATGCCAATATTTCAGGAAATGTAGAAGATAATTTTTCTCTTTCTGTCCTATGCATAATCCTTTTTATGGCAGCATCAACAATAAAATGGAAACATCAGATCCTGTTTCCCCTGTGAAGATATGCAGATTTCTACCTACCAAGGATACAACTATAATTATGTGAAGTTTGCTTCAATTAGGTAGCTTGGCAATCATTTCATCATGTTTTAAGAGTAAAGTGGAAAAAAATTTTTCCACTTCTTCTTTTCCAGTTGATACACATTTTGAACATAAATTTATATTATTTCCAATTGTTAACTACACATCATATAACAAAGAGTACTAGCCTTTTATATTTATAATTTCTAAATTATAATATTTATAATTTCTAAAATTCATCTACATGTGTTTTGGATAAAGTTATAATTTTTGTATGCCACTGCATGAATGCATTTTCTGGCTCAGTATTCTGAAATAAAAAATATGTCATGAAGAAGATTAGTAAGTATGCAAATTCACAAATTTCATAGATTGCACTGGGGTCATAACATGGATTTTTTTCTCATTCCTCTGCATATCATATGATATGTCCATCTCATAAACATAAATAAGATGACGGGAAAACTGATGATTTCTCCAAGATTCTGTTAGCAAAATCAAATCAAATTTGTGTCATCAAATACTGTTTCAAAGATCTTTCCTTACAGCCTTACAACATATTTCAATCAACAATCAGTAAGATCACTGCATATGTCTGCAACAATTAAAGATTATTCACAGCAAGATTAATTATACACATTTCAACAGGAATTTTTAATGAAAAAATTCTGCAAGATTAAAGTTTTAAGTTTGACTAACATGACTAACTCTCCTTCATTGTATCCCATCTTAACAAATAGACCACATCCGCGTTCTTCCAACCCCCTAAAAGCCTTCCTCCTCTATTGCTGTTCTCCCACTTATCAGAAGCAGAAACACATTCAGGACCCTGATGGACAGACATATAGCAGTCCTGAGGCTAAATCTAGAGAACATACTGTCTCCTGTTTGTTTCGCAGTATATCCCCAGAATATTAACATTTTTATAGTAGTAACTTAGGCATTCCCATGGGATATGACCATCAAAAGCGAGTTCTTGGCAGTAAAATTCAGAAGCTAAAATGCCAGGCTGAAGGGAACACATGGGGCCAGCATTACAGGATGGTCACAGGACCTCAGTGTCCTGTTGTTTGTCTACAATGCCCTCCCCTCCTAGCCCCCATTTTAGGGACAGCTTTTCCACCCAACTCTGATGAAATTATTTAAAACAGTGTTCATTGAGAAATCCATACTGAATTTTCAAATGAAAAGTGCTGCAGTCAAACTTCTTACAGGGCGAATATGTTCTGAAACATTATAATTTCTCTGATAACCTAACAATATCTTAACAATCTGGTTAAAAAATGGACTATTATTTCAAATATAATGTTGTATTGAAATTTTTTTCACTAGGGGGAACAATTTTATTCAAAATCACACAAATAGCACATGCTAACCTGTGACTTGATTTTTTTATATTACTAAAATTAATGTTCCATGTGGATAGTGTTCTGCAATTTGTCAACTTGTTCTGATGTGGTTTATAAACAATTTCACAAGCCTACCTCCTTGCCCTTTGTACATACTTTCCTAACAGCTATTGATTGACAGCTTAAAAGTAAATAGTGAAATTTAACTGAGCATGGTTTCCACAAGTGGCATGCACCCTATATCTATAAAAGCAAACATAAATAATGTTGTTTGTAATTCAGTTCACTTAGACCTTGAGATTACAGCATGAAAAATACGAGATAGTAATATTTAAGGTGAATTCCTGCACTGGTATTTGGTTGATAATTTTTATTATAAACTTAATTTAATCAATTATACAGTTGAAGAAATAAGAGTAAGATAAGACTTGTTAGATTTGAATCTAAGTTTCATATCAGCTTTATAACCTGGGAAAAGAAGGCAGAGGAGCTGTATGCCATCTGTTCAATTCTGTCCTTTATCTGTGGGCTGCCTTATGGTTAGCTTAAATGAAGGAAGCAGATACTGACTGACTTCCAGGACCAGCTGTACTGGCCAAGATCTCTGAAGCTCTCTTCACTCAAGCTCGTGCAGGCTTCCAATATTGGGGAAGGTGCCAGAAGGCAGAAATAAGTACATCAACCCTGCTGCAGCAGGTGACTGCTAAAACAGCTGTTCACGGGATTACAAATGGGGTACAGTCCATCTGACCTCACTGGTGTGATTACTGAATCCATATTGTGCCAGTGTATTCCATATAGGACTAAAATAATTCTCAGACAATTTGTGCAGAAATTGCTCTAAGATATCACAAGTGTAGGCTGTAATTTAGATCTCTGCAATCTAAATGTAGTTGTTTAAACAAAAAAAAAAAAAAAAAAAAAAAAAAAAAAAAAAGAAAGGGAAAGAAAGCTGGGTGGGGTTCTGTTTGGGAGTATTTCAGAGTATCAGTCCTACACTGGAAATGACATGGATTCTTTTTTGCTACACTTCTCCCTATTTTTCTTCCACATTTACTTTCCCTTCACAATGCAAGCTGCAATGTAATGTATCAGAAAATTCGATCAGAAAATATATCAGAAAATTCAAAGCATATTAGCTTTCCTCACAGAATAACAGGTGTCATTTGCATACTTTGAAACACTTTCAAGATGCAAGGAAATTTAAAGGACAGGCTTCTATGTCATATTTCTTCAGTTAAATAAATAACTGTTCTTGCACTTTAAAACTACTGGGAGAAAAATGCTATGTTAAAAGGGTTCATGGCAAAACACAATCCTAAAATATGCACTTTTAAAATGTTCTAAATTCAGATACTAATTTGCACGACCAAGATTTGCATGTATAGATTTAACTCACTGCATTCAGTCAGAATTTTTCTATAAGTAGGCCCCTTAATTTATCATATGTGCATTGAGAAGACACATACTTTTGTTGCTCCTATTAACTTTTAAACTTTGATTTTTAATTACAAACTGACTATATATCTTTAAACTTCTTGAACAGAATAAGTACCAAGGAATTTCACTGCTTTTCTTGAAAGTCTTAGCATAACAGGCTCTATTTCCAATTCATTTTTCACTAAAGTGATCTCATACTTTACATAAAATTGTGGCATTAATTGTGTAAGAGTATTCTCAGTCTTGGCAGCTTCTTTATTATTATAAGAGCATACCTGACAGATCCAATATACAGCTGAGGCCCCTAGGTTTTGCTTTGCAATGATGCTAGATACCTTTTTGAAAATTAAACTTTTCTATAAAATAAAAGGTAAAAAATTCTGCTGTTGTCTGATAGAGCTGAATGTGGTTTTTTGAGGCATTCAGGAGTTATATGACCAGACTGCACTTGTAAGAAAAGGACACTGTCTTTACCACTTCAAACTCCATCTCAGTATTTTATGCAAATGAACTATTTTTCAGAAGTACTGATCATCCACACACACAACTGAGTAAGATGCACATTTTGTGAATTTGAAAACTGTCTTCACAGAGTTTTCTTGATCATACAACAGTAAAATAATCAGGAATGGCTACAAAATACGATAAGCATTCTTTGAGGACTGTAGTGAGCGAGCATGTTGTAGACCAGTGTTTTTAATCTTATTTGGCTGTGAGGTACCTTAGGACATTTCAAACATTTTTATAACTGCATTTATTGCCTATTTTGAGGGCTTACTTTTCAAAGCATCATGCTGGCAAATGTTTAAAATTCCTTTTTAAGGAATTTTTTGAGCTTAATAATGCATTGTTGAGAAATTCATTTAATGCACACAGGAAACAAAAGGAGAAAATGAAAACGTACCCTATATTACTTAAACTATATAACTTAAACTTTTCAAAACACAGCTAGGCAAAGCTATAGTGAAAGAAAATAGAAATGCACCTTCAGTATCCATAAAAATGAGACATCTGAATTTATATGAGTTTCCTGTCTGATTAAAATAACGCATACAAAATTAAAAACATAAATATTAATTTTATGTACCACATAAGATGAAGAAAATGAAAGAATAATGTTTACATTTATGGTTGACTCATTAGTGTTTTATTATGTGAAACACTAGGAGGCATCAGTTGGGTAAAAAAAGAGTTATTTTGAAATATTATATGAAATTATCATAGAATTTATCAGCTTTCTATTTTCATACTTCTAAATGTTAAGGCTGTACATTTTAACTAAATTATGCAAATAGGAAAAAACTATTCTCACTGATAAATGACATATTTAATAATACAGGGGCAGCATTTAATTTCTTGGCTATTTTCAAATCAGACTACACACATGCAACACAAATAATAGTTTTTAAACCCATTATATTTTAAAAAGTAGGAGAATAAAATAAGATTCTTTAGTTGTTGTTCAATATTATAATTTTTGATAAATCTGTTATACCTTGACACATTTTAGGCACACTCCTCTGCTCGTAAGCTCTTAATATGGTTAAATGCAGTGAATTTAGTATAGTTCTAGGCACTTTTTAGAGCCTAGTCACTTTTAGTAACTTTAAATTGTGATTACAGGAAAATATCTAGACAAATATCTTTTTTAAAAAATCCAAGAACAATAATCTACCACATTTTAATTGTATTTCTCCAAAGTGGTGTATTAAGAAGTTTTTATAAAATTTGTGTAACAATGCTACAAGTGGCTGTACTTTCACTATAAAGTCATACAAATCCAGTAATGTCAAAATTGAGTTTTCCTTGATTTGAATTACATTTAACAATGACTAAGCAACAGAGTTCTAGTTGTCTCATACAATAATCACTTAAAAGTGAAGTGTGTCTTGCTATGCCACAGCAATCAGCTTTTATTGCTGTCCAATCAAAATGACATGTGAACCGCCTAATCCTTCTTTTGTAAGGCACATAAGACTTTGTTGTCACTGTTGGTTTTGTGAATCGCCCCTATAAGCTGGTCTGATTTCCTAAAGATGACAGATCTCAGTGAATAGACAACCTCTCCTGCACTGCAGTCAATGAGACGGTGGCATTAAAGTGGAGGGCTGAAGACACCAGCTTTTAATCACCTGTCCATATGTATCATTGATCATCAGTTCTAAGAAAATGACCTTAAAGCTGGTCAGAGGACTCAAGTAATTACTTCTAAAAATAGTTTAAAAACTCAGTTTTTCAATTTTTCACTTGCACCATCAGTGTTTGCTGACCAAAGTTCTTCTGAATCCATCTTGCTTCTGAAGCAGGATCCAAAATTCTATTTTCATCCTTTTCAAATATTAGAATTCTAACTCTGTTAAGCTTAAAATTTTCTAGCTTTCAGAATTAAATGTATTATTTAAAAAATATTTTGTACCTAAATCATTACAGAGCATAAATGAGGATAAAGCAAAATCTTCTGCTGATATCAAAGAGCAAAATTAAAAAACATAAAATGTATAAAAAATGTAAGTGTTTTGGCTATGATTTAGGATGCTGAAGCAAGGACTATAAATTCTTGGAAATCATATAACTGCTTATGTAGATTCATCTCCATCATCAGTGTTTTCAAAAAAATGCCAATACACCTTACTTGATATTTGGAAAAATTATCACACAATTTTGAATAATTATATCAAACAGATAAAAATGGACCTTGATATATCAAACACCAAGCATTTTTTCTTTCAAGAGCATAGTAACAATTAATGACTTCTTCTTTAATGAAATGTAGAAATAACTTCAGCTGTCTCTGAAAATGAACTAAACTATCCTGATGAACAATAAATTAATCTGTTCTAGAGAAAAGTAAAATTAAAAGAAATTAAGTTGGCAAAATATTATATTCACAACTCCTGCTCAGTTCCTAAGTTTCTATATAATTACTTTTATCTACTGAATAATGAATTACCAAAATATTTCTTAAGCAAACTTTTGTGAAAAGCTTCAGGAAACTTCATTTCTCTTTGTAACATTATAGGCATTTTTTTAAAAAAGAACCATTTAAGAAAGGTATGTCTGGTTTTAAATATGCATTTTGCAGGTAGATGAAATGTCTAAAAAAAGGAAAAAAATCTGGATCCCATATTGGAAGAAAATTCACAGTAAGAAATTATTTGAATTCATTTTCTTATTATGGTCCAAAACTAGAAATTTGGGAACATAACTGTAAAAGACTCCCACACTATTCATCATTTAGTACCAATTTTAATAAGGCTCCTAAACTTACATTTCCTTTTTTGTTGGTCAAATAATCTTAAAAGGATGCAGACAGTATCTGATCCCTGCATTCTTTTATAGGACATTGAAAGTGACATTCTTTACATCTCTGTCCTATGAAAGCTTTAGGACAGGCAAGAGGTTTAGTCTCTTTGGGTCCTGATCCTGTAAATTGTTATCCCTGTGACTTGCTCATTTTCTTACAAGTACTCTCAGCATTGATTAGTGGGACTAGTTGTGTAAGAACTCCTCGCATTAAAGAGCCTTTCCATGTTCAGGTCCCAGAGCTACCTTCTCATACTATGTAGAGCATACTAGTATAAATATATATGAACAGTGAGTTTTTAAAATAAAAGTACATGTGCAACCAGGAACATAGACACCTCGGATTAAGGGCCATTGTCTTAAGTTGTTTTTCAAGGAATTTTTCTATTACTTCCAAAAGGACAGGCTTGTGGACAGATATTTCAGCATAGGCTCATTATGAATTATGTACTCATTAACACAGAAAGAATAATATAATAGATATTTTAGGAAAACTAATAAAGTAAGAAAGTTTTGTGCGTTTTCAACTTGAAGTAAGGTACTTGAAATCCTGTAATAAATACAGTTCACAAAATAACAAATGCCCAGAGAAACCACATGAATTATCATTTGCACTGAAGATTAGTATGTGTTGGAGTAGTGATTCACAGGTGGTGCTATTTCCTTGCCCTGCCAAAGCATCTAGGGATTAGTTATTATACTCCATATAAACATCTTTACTCTTCAAACCCAATAGCAGGAAAGTGACAATGAAAGAAATCTAGTCTTCTAAATGAGAAGTTGCTTCTAAAATAGTTTGTTTGTCATTCATCTTACAGTTATTTTAAAGTAAAGATATGAAACTAGGACATATGCCATTAAGGTGATTGTCAGATATGTGCAAGGAAAATTTTGTGTCAAAGCTATTATTTTCTGATCATCAGCAAAGTACAGGTAAAGTGCCTTTCTCTGTTTAATTCTCTTAAACCTTTAGTCTTAAATTGTCTATTACAGTATTTATTTAAGTATGTAGTTATTTGGTAATAATAATCATTACACACAATAAAGAAAATAGAACTTTTCTATAAAAGACAATGCTTAGATACCCACAATGATTCATTAAATTTTGTTTTGCGCCATGCTGCATTGCTTTTTTTTTATTATTATTATTGTTAGTAGTAGTAGTAGCATGGAAATAGGATTATTAACTTGTTTTTTATACTTGTTTTGTTTTTCAGGCTGACAAGAGGTCACACTAAGTTTTATGGGAAATAATAAGTATTCTAATTACATAATGCAACAATAATCTTACAAGTCGCTAATTCACGTTAAACTTTTTCTTAGCCTGTAAATGATTGTACTGCAATTATGCCAGCTAGTTCTGTAATTCTGATTAGCTCCTTTGTGTAAAAAAATTTAAAGATTACTCAAAGTACTGTGTAAAGACCAAAGCATACTGTTCCAAAATTGGCTTGCAGACCATCACTTCAATTCCCACATAAATGCAAGGGGTCTTTTCATCTCAAACATAAGTAATTCAGATGAAAGATGTACAAAGTTGAACGCCTGCAAGCATGCACTACTTAAACTCAAGACTGAAGAGCCTGTGATACAGCTAAGTTTAAGAGCATTTCACTGAAACTAGATTGTTTCCCTAGTCTGATAAATCACAGTGCAAGCACTACAAGGTCATAGCTTTTAAATCAACTAAGAGCCATCTAAATCAAATAAGCTTCCAATACTTCATAATATCAAGCACATAAATTATGTAAACTAACTTCATCGAAGTTTAAACACTTATGACACTGATAGAGACAAGTTTGCCATAATTTACTAGAGATTTAACTCGTTTTTTAGCAAGCTACTTTTAAGCAACTGCGCAGTCACACACTAAAAGTCTGCAAGCAACCTCAATCCCAGTTTACATAAAATGACTGATAAATTATTCAAACGCGATAGGAAATGTACCTAGGGCTTTTGTTCCATGCCCACCACATTTTATTCTGACGTTGAATTTCACATGTACTTACATTGTAAACAGTTAGCTGTTTGGCTGATCAGACTAGTCCTTCAGATATTTTCCTTTCATAGGAAAAAGAAAAAATCCCTTTACTTCTTCCAGTCTTAAATATTCACCACCTGGTTCAACATGCAGCCGCCTTGAATCACACACACAACCTTCAAAGTCAATCCAATAAGCAGCCAGAAGATGCCTGGAGTGTGTGTGTGTGTGCCTGAGTGTGTGTGTGTGTGTGTGTGTGTGTGTGTGTGTGCGTGCGCGTGGTGCGCGTGTGTGTGCGTGGTGCGCGTGTGTGCGCGTGTGTGCTGCGTGGAGGAGGAGAAAGTGGCTGAGCTGCTGGTCGGATTAAAAGTAACCGGACTCGTCCTGAGATCGTCCAGGAAGGAAGTGGCAGCAGGCGAATGGGAAAAGGCGAATAGCTCACAGCCTCTGTAACATCGCGGAGGGGAAGGGGGAGGCGAGAAAGGGATTCAAAACATACTCCTGATGAGGTGTCCTTTTCTACTTCTCTCTCTTCCTCCTTTTTCTTCTTTTTATCCTGTCTCTATTTCTCTACCTCTCCCACAATCCCAAAGGAATGACTCTCTCTTCCCGAGCTGAAGAAATAATCAGTTTCAGTCTCGCAAAAAAGGGGCGGGATCAGATCTCGAAAGCGTTTTAATAAAACAAACATAGAGCAGCAGCAGCAGCGGCAGCAGTTCCTTGCCCCTCTAGTCTAAACTAGATTGATAAATTGCTCCACTACACTACTTTAATTATGTATATGGTATGCAGAATAAATCACTGAACATCAGCACCTCAATCAAGCACTTTTAAAATGATAATTGCATCTTCGGTGAATCAATCTTTCCATTCCTGACATTTTGCTAATTTTAGTTTTACGGTGGGGGCAATGGCATATGCCACACGCAAACCTAATGACATCCTTTATCACACAAAGCGAAGACAAGGCGGCGAGCCGCTGAGTGTTTTCCCCCTCCTGCCGGGGTACCACAGCGTGCAGGAGGGCTGCGAACCTGGGAGGCGGGCATTGCCCGCGGCAGCGCATCTGGGGCCAGTCAGCGCGGCCGGTCAGGTCCCGGCTGTGGGGAAGTAACCAAGCTCACCGCACCCGGGGACCTGCGGAGCCCAGGGTTCGGAACGCCCCTGCGTGTCGCATGCCCAGCACCTCCGAGGCGGTACCTTCGGAGTGGCTTCACCTAGGTCGGGAAGGGGCGGGCGCCGAGAGGGGGCAGCCGGCCCACGGTCTCCAGTGCGGCCCAGAGGACGCCTACCCCTGCGCCGCCTCCGGAGCGCAGTAGGGCTGCGGTCCTCCGGCACTTGCCCCCGCCCCCGAGACCTCCTGCCCAGCCCTTTGGCTGGGCTCCCCCTCCCAAGACCGGCGCCTGCTGAGCAGCCCAACTTTCCCAACTCATCTGGCTGCTGGTCCCGCGACAATGGGGAACTGCTCCTGCGCAGCACCGGCCCAGCGGTGCTTTCCCCGCGATCAGCAGCGGCCGGATCCGGGCCCGCTCGCCTCCTCGAGCATGTCCCGGCCACGGGAAGCTGCCGGAGACGGTCTCGTGTCAGTCTCACCCGCAGATATGCAGCATTGAGAGCACGCTGTGTGTGGACAGGGCTTTATTTTTTTTAATAGGTTCAGTCGCTTCTAAAACTGGACTGAAAGGACTGCACTGTTAGTTTGAATCCAGATTAAGCACATGCAGTGATTTGAGTAAAACTGGATCTTGCACATACTTTTAAAATTTTTGTGCCGATAGCCAACTTTTATGATCCTTTGGGAGGAGCAGGGGAGTTTGTAAAGAGTATTATTTGTATGATAGATTAAAGTACTGGAACAGCACATGTGAAAAAACCAAATGACTTATTCAAACACAGAGATAAATATCTATTTGGGTTATTTTAATGCAAGTCCTTGGTCTCACAGTCTTTTCCCCTAGAAATATCTCATTGGGCCACTGACCTACTTCCAAAGTATTCGACAGTGAATAAATACCTTTTCAGTTCAACTGTACTCTTTAAAACATGGATGCTCAAAGAGCAGTCAGAGCAAAACAAAGCTCAGGTAGTTCTAACAGGCACCCTGCAATTACTCACAATGCAAATCCTTAGAGAATATTGAGGGTCTCATCCGTGTCATGGTCTGTCTGGATGAGAGTGCACCACTCTCCGTGCAGTGACATGCTACAAATGTACCCACACCAATAATGACAGTGATGCTGATGTGCTCAGAGCTACCAGGCAATCAGATACAAGTGAAGCACATTGTACACGGTGGTAACAGGCACATATGCACAGCAGTGTTAGCACAGCCTGAAAAACACTGGGAAATAAATACTTTCTCAGCCTCAGGTCTGCTGTGAAGCACAGCAGGAATGAAATACAGAACAGTTATACAGGTTGTACCCTTGCTATGCCTCTTCCATAGACAATTTTGGTCTCCCAGTGTGGCACCCAACTATCCAGTAATATTTGTATATTCTTAGTGGCAAAAAATAGAAAATTATGTTAAGACTTGACACGTTTGTGCTCTAACTGAAAATGACTGTCATCTGCTTTATTTTATGCAGGATGTGTAAGTTTTCTGGTGTCTGGTAGTTGATAACACAGCCCTTCAACTGGCAAGACAGAACGTGAGCACTGTCATATTTTGAAAGTAGTTATTACAGTAAGAAAATATTTCAGAAAATAAAAGGATATAGCAGTTTAGAACTTCAGCTACACCTCCATGTGGGCACTTGTGGTCTAATCTTTTTATAGTGGTGACCTTCACATACTGGAGCACCTTAAAGCCATGCCAAGTTTTAGTCACAAGCACAATTAATCAAATCTGTGTAAAGGACATCTTGATTTTTACAACAGGATTCAGATGCCAGATGGACAAACAGATATAAGGGGAGGGATCAGGATTTGTCACTTGTTTCAGATTTAGACAAGGCATGAACTTATGCAGCATAATTTGAAGTGTTTGGGTGTTTTTGTTTCCCTCTCTTTGGATTTAATTTAAAAACCTGAAATAATTTCAAACAGTAAAAACCCCTTTGTGCTGATGTCTGTACATGTACTGAATCTCCACAAATGCACCCTTTTCAAATTTCTGGCACAAGAAATTTCTGTGGACAGCTTTTCTGCTGTCCACTGTCCATATATAGATCTGCTGACAATTTTTTCCCCCAATCTACCACCTGAGGCATGCAGTGTCTTAAACCATGAGACATTGGTCATAATGTAATAAGTATAAAATCAGCTCACCAAAGGTTTATTAAAAAGTGCATCCAAGTATCTCTTTACAAGTGTGATTACTTCAAGGTAACATTTCCTTTGAAGATGATTATCAAAGTATATTTTTGTTCTTTTGTGGATGCAGAACATATTTTTCTATTAGGAGAAATGAGATAGCCATCCTTTAATGGTATTTAAAGGGAAAAGCAGTGAAGTTACTATGAAATTACCCACCTCCTTTGTGTCTTAACTCCGGGCTAGCTTGGTTTCTATTTTCGGTTTAAATTTCTGCTAAAACCCATTCCACTCTACACCTTGCTTTCTTCCACCACCTCCTTATTTATAAGAGCAACACAGTATAACCCTTCTTCCCATGTCTGGCTGCTTTTAAACTTGGCCCACGCTGGGTACAGCTCTTGAAGAGAGCTTTATGAAATTATTTTAAAGTGAGCTGGGGTGGTTGCCACAGCAACCCACCCTGAGAGAAATCGAGGCTATAGATTAATCTACCCCACAAGATTATTCAACTGTAGTGTATTTGTTCTTCATTCATTCAGAATATTCCCTCGAACCATATGCTTTTATAATAAACAAAAACATACAAACTCAGATAATTTCAAAGATAGCAGGGTTGTATTGCAGGAGCACAAATTAATTGCTTTGTAAACCTCTGCTATGAGATGACATGTACTTGATTCCCTGCAAAATTTTTTGATTGAAAATAAAAATATCTGCAAGGTATGCATTTTATTTATTAACTTAAAATAAATGGCATGCCATTACAAAAATGGTGTTATCACCACACACATCATGCAACAATTACAGAAAGCCTTTGTCACAGCTGTACCTATATGTATATAACACAGTAGAGTTTTGCTCTCCAGGTTTTGCTTTGAACAAAAATCTAAAAATAATAAATAGTTTTTGGTGGTATTAAATGTAAAAAATATTAAACACTCACCACATACACCCTCTTTATTGTCAAAATCATCCGCCTCCAATGCTTTACTTAATCTTTCCCATGGTAGTTACTTCACAGTTTACAATTCGTGTTCGGCACCTTGGATGTTTAAAAGCACAAAAGTAGCATATTATTAAAATTCAAACCTTCAATATATTTTAGGAGATTAATGAAGTAATTTCTATAAAAAGAATATGAATCTTTACTGATGTGCACTTAGGCCTATCTTACGTAGCTTGACGTTTTCCAAAGCTGTTATAAACTCCATCTAAATCCTACCTTAGGGATGATATACTATCAGTAAAATTACAAAACTATTGATTGCAGGCTGTACTTATCCTCCAGTTGGTATTGATACTTTCACATGCATTTTGGAAAACACAGCCATCTCATTGTTTAATAAATGCCTCTTTAAAAGGCCAGAGTGAATTATAAAGTGGTAAAATTCGGCATATTCATTTTGTTCCTTCCATAAAGGACCAGGTATCTATCTGCACAGGTATGGGTAGTGCTGACTCCAGACATGCATCTCCTTGGGTCTCCTTTGAGGAAGGCAACCAGGTAGCACCCACAGAACTTTTTTTTACCCCAAATATTCATTTTTCTCTGCACACGTAGTTGTGGAGAGGGAGTCCCAACTGGAACGACTTGGTTTTGAGGGGCAACCTTTCTGGCCTCTGCCCCAGCCCCTCGCACCTGCACACATCATTCCCCGGGCTTCTCATCATTTATTTATTGACTTGTAATTTCTACGTGCTGGGCTGTTCCTCCGGTGATGTGATCGGGAGACACAGCAGGAGTAGGTAGGTACGACACTGGTCTCTGGCCCCGTCTCTTCCTGCTCCGCGCATCTGGCGGCGCCGGGCGGGGCAGCGAGTGCCAGGGGGTCCCGAGTCGCCCCGGCTCTGCCGGTGCCACGGCCGCCTCCCTTTCCTCGTCCCCGTTCTTACAGGAAGACGCTGGGGCGGTGCGGAGGCGGTGTAAAGCCGGCCAGGCGCCGACTGACGCCAGAGCGGGTGGTCCCGGCGAGGGCGGGCGGCGGGAGCAGCGGCTGTTCTACTGCAGCTATGGCTATGTGGAACTGGCCGGGAATAGCAAAGGGTTGGGAAATCCTGACCAAAGGCCGGCTCTGAGGAGGCTGAAAGAACCTTGCCACGCGTCCCCTGGCAAAACTGCCCTCATCGGGCCCCTCCGGAGCCTGTTCAGAGCCTTTGCCCACGGCTCCGACCTTTGGAACAAGTGGGTGTCGCCACTATGGCAGGCTCTGCAGTGCCAGCGGAACCTGTGTGGCCAATCCGTCAGCTCAGGGCCCGGTTGGAGCAGGGGCGCTGCCCGCCAGCCGCGGGCGGGTAGGTGGTGGGTAGTCGGAGGCAGGGTTCCGGGACTTCAGAGGGGGTTGGAGTGTCCAAACATATAGGGCCAGCCTCGGGAAGCTACAGCAGCACATGACAGTCCTGGCACGGAGGCAGATCGGTGTTCAGCTGGATGGTTATTGAAGCCGTGGGGTGAGTGAGGTTAGGCTTGGAGTTCGACTAACACAGGGCATTTATCTGTTACTTCCCAGCCTTTTGGAAAAAATGTTATTTCAATTCACCACTCCCCCTCTCCTCGCGAGACCGACTTTTTTTTTTTAAGAGGTTTTTTTTTTATGCTCCCCTGCTAATATTTTTAAGGGCCTTTGCAGGGAAGAGATTGATTTTAGAGGGGAAAAAGGCTGCCAAATGTGTTAAATCAACAGTGAAAAGGGGGTTTGTTTGTTTTGCTAAATTGATCCTGTTCTAGTAATCTGCAGTGTTTCATTTTTACTAAAGGCAGTTTCTGAAACTGTAGTTTGCAAGTTGCTATTGTCCTTTATATACCTCATAAACAGCTGCCCAAAGATATTTTTTTATCCAAAACAATTTTGAATTGTAATTTTTAAAAAATGGTTCTCAGACTAGAGATTGGAGATAACTTTTTCATAGACAAATCCATTTTCTTTCAAAGATTAGACTTAACTAAATTTGTCGTAAAGAGTATAAAAATAGTATTTATCACTTTGTTAATGACAACACAGACTGATATTAGAGTTAAATCTGTCTACTCTTGCCACACATGCATTTTAGAAATAAGTAATTCTTAAGGTAAATATCTTTTTTAAATTTTTTCTTCAAAATTAGACTGAAATGGCATCTGAAGGAAGTTAATAGCTATAGAAATCCCAAATCTCCTGCTTAGTGTGGAACATGGATGCTGTGGAGCTTATATGGTATGTCCAAAGTCCCCTGAAGTCTGTTGAAATGCAGTGTACTCTGACAGGCTGAGATGAGATACTAAAATGGAAGCTCAGTTCTATGTCACTACTCACCCAGATCCAACTTCTGCCTCAAAATTAATCTTTGGGTTTGCTCTAAGTCCAGTTCCTGTACCAGCCACTATCTCTCTGTAAGTAATTCAAATGTACTTAGCATGCTATGCCAATGTTCCACCAAATGCATAGAGTTTATATATACACATATGCATTTTAGGGGTATAATGCTTGTAGTCCATGATCTTACTTAAGTGTAAATATAGGAAGAATTTAACCTACTAACCTCTTGTTGAAGTTTAAGGACTCCAAAAATGTGTGTCTAGACTTGTCTGAAAGAAATGCATCTAGGGTTTTTAAGATTTCCAGTGCTAGTAAGAAATTGGCAAGCAAAACTTCAGTCTCAGACAAACTCAAATCTCAGTAACTACTTTCAATTCTACATCCCTTCCCCAGTTTCTTCTTACATAAATTAGGTAAAATTTCAAGCTAAATGGGCTTTTTCCCCCCCCTTATGCAAAAATACAAAAATAGATCAAATATGAGCTTAGAGTGGAAATTTGGAATCAATATCCCATCTTAATAGGGTTTAAGTACAGGAATGTATTTGAAGAATAATTTTGGAAATGCTGTCATTTTCATGAACTGGTGTTCATGTCTATAATTCTGCATCTTCATATGCAGAAACATCAGAATTTTATTTCAAAAGCAAAGCATTTGGTGGAAGTGTAATTTGCTGTGTGGTCTAATACATCTGTGATTAAAGTCTATCTAGATTGTTAAACAGCCTTCACCCAAGAAATACAGTATCTTCACTATTCAACTTGATTGCTAATATAGAAGAACTACCTCTCACAGCTTCTAGAATTGATGCAGAGGAAGATAACTTTGTATTTCCTTGTTAATTTATGCAGCTTTAGAAGTCTTAAACCTCTGTATCATTAGCTGAGTATTTCTAAAGTTCCTGCTAGTGCAGTTCCTTCTCCTTATCTCCAAGAGGAAAAGCTTCCATAAATTGTTTCAGAATTAGCATTTAAGTAAGGAGCACCCTTTTTATTCCTTCTACCACATTTATTTGTCCATGTGATTGCCTTTCCTGAATAAGGAGAATCTCTCTATGATTCATTTTCATTTTGGGAAAAGCTGGTAGGAAACTAGGAAAATATTTTTTAGGCTGTGCGTTCCTTCTCTTTTCCAGAAATGGAATTGCCTGACTAAGGTATTGTGATATTTTCAGATATTTTGACAAAAAATGCACAACTTAAAACAAAAAAATATGATTGCACCCCCTTGCTAATTATGTGACACTCAAGCTTTTGTCTGTCTTGCACTGAGTGATGATGTGATACAGAAGCAGACAGCCATAAATGGCAGAAAAGGCTTAATTAAGTATTCTGCAGCTGCTACAAATTGGATCAGCATCTGCATCTGTGTAGACAATGAAATTCATGGTAATTTTGAGGGCCAAGCAAAGTGGAGGTTTGTTTTGGATGGACGCCTAGCCACAATTCAAGCAAAATTCAGACTCAAATATGTTCTAAGGGGGAAAAAAAATGTTGGTCAACTTCATCTCCTGTTGCTGAAAGCCAATACGGTTTCCCATTCTGGCTTTAGATGTTCATTCCAATGTCACACATGAAAGGCATCTCTTAGACTGTTCAGAGAGTCTGTTGAGTTTTTTCCCCTAAAAAATAAATCTCAGGAGTTTTCCAGATTAGACTTGGAGCTATATTTTTAGATAAACAACCAGCTTTTTGCAGTTTTTCGACGATTTGCCTCTATTTCTGATTTCATACCACTTTCTGGAACCAAAAATGGAGTAAATGATGCACAAATGTTAATGATTAATAATCCAACTTGTTCTAACAGAGATATTTTCACCATAAATTGAATATAGAATACAAGAGCGATAGATTAGTATCTGGGATGAGGGTATAAAGGTATTACTCTGAAACTTTTTTATACAGATATGCTTGTATGCATATACCAAGAAATAATAGGTTATTCTCTGGACATTTTGACAAAATGCACTGGTTTTAGGTGTTTTCAAACTCTTCTAAATTCATAGTTTTGTTTTGTGTTTGAACAGCTCTAAACACAAGTGTTGATCCAAAAATATGTCTTCTAAATGCTGATGTTATACTAAATCTCTGTTGTAAAAACAATAATTAATACAAATATTTCATTAGATCATTTAGGGAGACCTTTTGAAAGTTGAAAGCTCTTCTTGATAAGTGAAGAACTCTTAATTTCTGTGATCATAAATGTAATTTCACAATAGTTGGGTCAGCTTTTAGACATGATTATGCCACTTATGTTAATCTATCTAAACCTTCCATGAGCATCCTGCTGTGGGGCTTTAACTCTTCCCATGAAAGTACTTTAAAAAAATATTATTGATGTAAAAAGGAAACTAAGCCTCTGGTCATGTTTGGATTTGTACTTTGGTTTGGATGTATTTAATCTGAAATTGTTGTTACTGCCATATGATCTAGTTTGGTCTTTTTTTTTACACTGCTGTATGATGCACAGATTTAAGTTCCCATTTCTGGTCTGTTATGTTATTGCAAATTTGCACCAATCAGAGCAGCAAGTTTTGATTTCAGCAATGATTTTACAGGTAGCTACCCTAACATGGCTAAAGGAGAAGAAATCTGATTACTGAATTGAAGTTCCTTCAACTGGAAATTATTTTTTTCAGGCAACTAAAAACCATATAGAGACAACTTCAGTGTTTTCTTTTCTTGTTAAAAAATTCAATTAACTTCATTCAAATATGTATTGAAACTTCTTGAACTGACCTAATATATTGTTAGCCTTTTTAGTTTTAGGCTCTCAGAAACAAATAAATATGTTATGGTGACTCTCGTACTTGTCTTTACATTTTAAATCTACAGCAGATGGAAGTTCTCTGCCATAAAACCTCTTTACTTCTGGACGTGACTGAATTGGTTTTTTTGCTGTTGCTCAGCTAAAGGGCCAAGAGCTGGGGAATAGGTAGATGTTTGGAAGGGGTTTAGAAAATTTTCTAGCTCCTAAGTGAGACTGAGGAATTTTTTTGTAGTCTACATATTCATGTAGGGGGAGATAAGACAATAGGAATATGGGCAGAAATAACTCAAGAGGACTGTTGCCAGTGGGGATTAAGCGGATTAAGAATTTTTGGATTAAATTGAGATTCAGTGAGGAGTTCCCACATCCTTTTTGCAGATTAAACCTAGCAGTTGGGATGCTATTGAAAGAATGCCTTTTCCCAGGAACAAAGAAACCAAGTTCTTCTTTGCCCTAAGTGGAAGCCAGTTCTCTTGTATTTCTGTGGAAGAATGCAAGCCTAAATCTCATTTCAGAGAGATTGAGGTGTAGTATTAAATGGCTAATGCATTGAGTTAGTGCAAGGACACATAAATGGGCAAATTTTTTTTTTGCAAGGGTAGGAACAATCTCTTGATATACAAGTAGATTGTTTCACAGTCTCTTCTATTTTTCTCAGTGTTAATATACTCTTTTAGAATTACTGCACACAATAATAATTTGTTATTACCAAGCATTCTTTCTACAATAATTTTAAATTCAGGAGATGGATTGATAGAGAAAGGGCAATTTGCATATAGTCATATAGGACTTTAAAAAGTAAAGGAAAAGAATGAATGCTGCAGGTATCTACAGCAAAAACTATAGGAAGCATCCATTTTGTGTACTTCTGTATTGTTATTTTTAGAATAATGAAAGAAAGTAGAGAGAAATTAAAATTATTGGGGGAGAGTTTTTTGTTAAAAAAAGAGTCAAAACAGAAGATAAAATGTAGCAACCCATAAAGAGAAATGTTTGATTTGCAGGATGAAGTCTTAGCACATTGTTATCATACTATTCAGGTTTTAACTTTTTTGCCCGAACAGATGTTTCAGGATACAGTGCATCAGCTACATTAACATTGGATTGCACTTCATCTGCCATAAGTACAATTTTTAAGTATGTATGTAGAACTAGTAATGCTATATAGCTATATTTATGAACAAAGCTGTAATTGATGTTTCATTCGTTCTATAATTTTATTAATTTATTTTTATTATTTTTGCCTGTGCAGTTATTTTACATCTTCCAGTAAACTTGTGTATGTTAGCTTAAATTTAGATGTGTATTCTTTGCAAGCTGTATTGAACTTGATTTAGAATCCAGTGCCTTTAAAGTTATGCATAGAAAGCACTGTGCTTTTGTCTTTATTGAAGATTTCTTAAGTGGTGCTTTCAGAGCTTGTCTCCTAATGCTTAGTTGCTTTCAAAGGAGCAAACCCATATCTGACTATGCAATAGATTGTCACCACTTTAATTGAAAAGGACAACTCCCATTGACAAGCAGTTTGTGTACCTGTACACTGTGACAAGGGGTATCCTTTTAGCCCTTGTTACCTAGTTAATGGTGAATCTAGAGTGCAACAGCATTTTTTAAATGGGTTAGGAGGGTGGAGCTCCAAGCAGTCATTGAGAGTGGGTGCTTCTTCACCCGGGAATCAGCCACAGTGGGGTGCAGGGGTGGGGAGCAGCTGCAAAGACATCTATTTGCAGCCACCAGGATAGCTCAGGGATGGAGCCCTCAGGCAAGGCTCCAAGTGGCTCTCTACATTGCCAGCAGACTGGCAAAGAGGAGAGTTCTCCACTACTCCTAATGGTAGTCTGAATCTTTGATTTCCATGGCGACTGTCTCAGAAAAATAACGAATTAAATTCTGAATGAAAACATGAATTAATGTTTTTGTTCAGAAAGTCCAAGAAGAAAGTTATATACCTTTTTTAGAATAAGGTTTTGCTGACTGTACCAAGGGGAAAAAATGATAAATTTAAAGTATATATCTACATTCATATATATATTTGTACAACACAGACTTTATATGCACAGGTGCGTGTGTGTGTATAAATAAAAATGCACATACACTTTAAAATAGAAGCATAAAATGGAAATTTTTCATGTTTAAAGTACTCTTGTATGAAGCTGTAATTACAGCTATTCATTCTATTCCCTCACTGATTTTTTTATCATGCATTTCATCTAACTTTTATATGCAACTTCACTGCCTTCAGTGGAAAGTGTCCACTTTTTACCAGTGTAAGTAAAAGCAGAAAGTGATGAGATGCTTCTAAAATATGATGTAACAGTATATGAAAAAATTTGAATTAACTTTTGAATAAGAGAATCCAGATTGTGAATCTCCTAAATTGAGATTTTTACCAAAGCTTTGTGGTTAAATCCCATTTTTTATTTACATGCATTATGGAAAAACTAATATAGATATTCTCCTTTCACTAAAACTTGGATTTTCTGGAAAAGACAAACATAAGATTGAAAGCTGAGCTATGCTGTAGGTTAAAAGAAAAAGAAAAAAAGTTGTGGAATAAATTTCCATAATTTACAAAATTAACCACAGAGCTCTTAGTTAATAGGGAATAGTTGGTACAAAAATAAAAGAACGTACCAGGCATTTTAGGGGTGATTCTCTTTCTAACTGAAGTAGTTACAAAGTTTCAGTGCATTAAGTTAGGTTTTCCTATTTCTTAATCTCTCAATATTTCATTAATAACAGAAATATTTCAGAATTTCACTTAATGTGCTGAAATCTGTTGATGAAAAAATAAGAAACCAGAAAGACTAATTAAGGTTACTCATTTAAATTTAATGGTCTACATTATCTAGTGAGTAATCTCTATATTTTGAAACATTAAACAACCTTTTTCTAGAAAGGGAAAGCATGTTATACTAAACTTTCATTTCACAAAATACTTTTTCTCTCAGTACAGTGAAATATAGAAATAACCACTGGAATTTCATGAAATTATCCAGGAGTTTGTCACACTAATTACTTTTTCCAAGCCTTTAAAATCAATAAAGCAAAATGCTGATGAACTTAAAGTGTACAGAACTAAAGGCTCTAAACTGCAGGCTGTATGTTTTTTCTTGTTTTGTGTGGCATGAACAATGTTTAGCTACCTCCAGGAATTGCTGTTAGTATTTACTGACTTTGCATTTAACGGTGCTTGGTTTTAATGACTGTTTAGGGGATTTGGTTTCCATACATTACACATGATCTACGAAAGAACAGAGTTTTACAGGCATTGCTCATTTTAAAGGCAGCTCTAGTTTTGGGGGATTTTGTTTGTTCTACATTTCATACTTGATCAGAAAATATCTTTAATATTTAGAAGTTTGCTTTATGCTTTGATCAGTAATGTTTTATCCTATTGACCTTTTATTCTCACATACAGTAGAATATCTTTTCAGCAAACAAAAATGTTATTATTTTCATGTAGCACATTCTAAAACCAGAAATAATGTCATCTCCATTTTCTTGTTTCTGAAAATGAAGAAAATGGATGACAACTATGCCTGATCTGCTTCTGCTGAGGTAGGACCTCCCTGTCAGCTGTACAGGTCCCACACGAAGCAACCTAGCAGAAACAAAACCAAAGATCAGGGATGTTTAAAAGGGCATTGTTATTCAGGTATTATTGTTCAGCCTAATGTTAGACTACTCATTGCTGACATATCATTTATTTTGATACGTGGGGAAGCTCTACTACAGAAATAGTCTAACAGTATATTGACGTATGATTCCTTTTTCTCCCCCATTAGTGTCTTCTATGCTGTGCAGTGACTTCTAACTATGGAATCTGTTTACTGAAAAAGACTCATATGGTTAAGTTTTTTGTCTGTTTACTCACTTTAATAAATGTTTTCAATTTAAAACAATTTGTAATGAATACTGTGAAACTGTAGAAAGAATGAGTTCATGAAATAGAAATAATAACAAAAAATGCTTTTCTCCTCTCAAAAATATTTATTTTAATATGTGGTCATATTTCCCTGCATTTTTACATTAATCAAAATCTTATTGTTCTAGGAAAAAAAAAAAGAAAATTCCCCCATCATCTAATTTTCCAGTTGTTATGCAAATTAAGGAATATACACACAGGCATGATTTGTGGTTTTAAAACAAGGGAATGTGTAAATTCATGATATCTTTAAAAAGCACCATGTCAAGCACTTCTCTCATGGAGCCTGTACCTTACAATTTACATTTCAGTTTAGTATAAGGCAACCAGTTTGCATGAGAAATCTTTGATTGTCCTGTAAAATGCTTTAAACAGTTAATTTCACTCATTACAAAGAAAACTTAGTTGATGTTCAGAAGGAATTTCTAAGAATTAGAATGACTGCTGAAGTTCCAAATACTGTGCAGTCTACAGACAAGAAATCCTTTTGGTTTGTTTGGAAATTACAGGATAACTCATTTATTTTAAAGGATGCAGATGGAGAGCACAGAGTACAACCTCAGCGAGCAATGTCTAGCTTCTGCTGTTCCTGCCTGTAATCCTTTATTTTCTTTCCATCCAGAATCATAGAAACAGTGGAAAGAAAGTGACTATAATTATACAGTCAGTTTAAAGAAGCTTTTCTTGGCAACAGAAGATAAAATCAAGCACTGTATCAAGTTAAATGCAAAGCATGCTACAAAGCTTATCTGTTTGCTCTTGAAGAAAGCTTTGTGAGAGTAACCATGAGCCTGGAGCTGAAACACCCAATGCTGTGGTAAGCAGAACATTCCAGAGACATAAGAATAGTTTTTTAATATTTTTTTTCTATTAAAACTCACCAGTGCCCTTCTTCTGCTTCTCCAGGAAGTTGTACCCGTCAGCACCTGCTGA
Source organism: Molothrus ater (assembly GCF_012460135.2). NCBI lineage: Eukaryota > Metazoa > Chordata > Aves > Passeriformes > Icteridae > Molothrus > Molothrus ater. Next base: position 58,795,754 of record NC_050511.2, read on the forward strand.
GGGCTTCGTTGATCAAAAAAATCAGGTAAAAAAATCCCGGTAGAATAAAGCCAGACCAGCTGGCTTTAAAGAGAAGCCCCCCAGTTTGGGTTGTGTTTGCCTCACTCACCCTCTGCTCTGCAGACCCAGGCTTTTTCTCCTTTGGATGTTGACCTGTAGGCTGTGTGATGTGTGTGCACAAGTGTCTGGCAGGCCAAGGTGCACCTGCTTCTGTCACTCCTGAGTAAATTTAGCTGTAAAAGGTATCACTGACAAGCAGACCTTTGTCAATGCTGGCAAATGAACAGAGCATTGCCATCCCCCTTCAAAAGTATTCTGCAAGTTCAAATGGAAAATATTTACTCGGTAGTCTTATCCAGTATCCAGGAATTGCTCCTTCAAGAGGAAGGAAGGCCAAGAGGCTCACGTATGGCAAACAAATTTCTTCCTTTAAATAGATGTTAAAATTACATTATTCGAAGAAGAATCTATGAACAAGATGAGGCTGTGTTCTCTTAATTGTGGCTGGAAGAAAACTTTTTAAAAATAGGAACACAGCACACAGAACTTTAAATTCAGGTTGTTAAATTGTGCTGTTAAAGTTGATTATCTTTCTCTTCCATAATTCATTGTGATTTTTATCCAAAAAAGTATTAGAAAACTTAAACATATCCCATAGAAGGTATTAATCTCATTCCCAAAATTAAAAAGCATGCAGAATTGAGAGTCTGAATTTCAAAATCACATGTTTGTGATTTGCTACATTTTGTAGCACTTATGCTGTCATAGTCTAGGAACTAGACCCTTTTAAAATGGGACCTAAAGTAAATGGAGGGTCTTTTGAGGGAAATGATCAAAACTTGGTATGCTTATCCTTATTGAATATTTATGATTTATTTATAGAAGGGTATTTATAATTTATATCTGCCTCTTGCTTTTCTTTTTCTCTTTTTTCTTCCTGGAGATGGCTTCTGGTAATTGAAAGAGAAAGGTGTAATTTACACCTGTGTGTCTTCTCACAGAATTAAAAAAAGAGTCACCAACATAGGTGCCAGGATTGGTAGCAACATACCTAGTTACTCCACTTTCCACTTGAAAACTAGGCAATAAACTCAAGTGGCTTTAAAGAAAAAATTCAATAGTGTCTACTTTGCTCTAATATGCTGTTTAGAAGGAGCAAAATATTCCTTTCTAAGAAATGAGGCAAAAATTGCAGATCAGGAGCTCTTTGTAAGATAAACAAGGTTCCTATTTACTTACTTGTATAAACAACCACTCACCAAGCTTTATGTCTCTGCAGGGGCACCCTTTCAGATAGAAACATGGACCTTATTAGCATCATCTTGTATCCATGGAAACATTTTAAGTACTGCTCTCTCAATATGTACTTCAGTTATTCAGGGTTCAAGAGCTGAGTACCAAATAATTAAGTGTTTTTATTACTTTCTATGTGGAAGCTTGGTTCTTGGGGCTCATATCTGTCATAATAAAGATCTTGTACTTTCATGATGTTTGATAAAATCAAGTGTTTCATTTCCAATCTCCTATCCACTCTATTCTTAGATTAAAATTAATGTTCTAAAAGTCCTGATGAATTAAAATTCTGAAACTTTTCGTTATCCTTTACTGTTTGAAAAACAATGATCATAGTTCACATCACCATCTGACTAAATCAATGTTCTTATTGCATTAGTCTAGTCTGGTTTTCTATATTTATGAAAAAAGGAATAGGAAGAAACTTATAAGAAATCAGACTATTTTCTCTTTTTAACGGCCATACCCACTCATGTGGCTCTGTTGTAGGTCATAGAAGTTGAGAGCTTAATTGTCTTGAAACTGAAAAAAAGGATGAAATTAAGGGAGCTTATTCTGGGTTTTTACCCAGAAATGACTGGAAAGCAAAATAATAATTTTTCTTTCAAGATGTGTCTGCCACACTACTTAGTTAAAATATCAAAGCATAGAGCTAAGAGAAATAAGGGATTTTATTGATACTTCCATGTAGAAAAAGAAACATTGGCATGAGCTACATTTATTTTCAAAGCTATCATTCTGAAGAAGATCCTTTGCAGATCAAATGTTGTTATTTCAATATTATCTTGGCTCAAATTCAAAACTCTCTTGTAATTCCACCTATTAATTGGTACAATTAATGATGCACATTTTTAATGTACTGTGATTTAAAATATATGAAAATTTGTTACTTCTATCTATTAGTTAACATCTTCTATGTATTTTTAAAAAAATCCTGCCCTAATTTTGTTTATAAAACCATTTTCTTCAATTGAGCCAGGCTGAAACAATGAAATACCTTGTTAATCACAATGGCTATCAGAAAAACACATTTCTGTCTGTAAAGATCCAGTACTTCTCTCTGAAATGCTACTGTTTTAGAGCCTTGGTTTGGTAAGTATATATCCCTGCATATAATTTTCATTTACCACTGTTATTGTTTTTATTTGCCACATTGTGTCCACAGCACAGTCCCTGATGAGTGCGGATGGCACAAATGATTTCTCCACTAATTAGGCTGGAACAGTATTTGTGTAGAAATTCTGTAGAACTTTGATATGTGATAAAAACTGTTACCTTTTTGCATGCCAGATTCTCCATATCAGGTTTATACTTTTATTTATGGATATCTGTTTACAAATGTGTAATAATTTTATTTTAAAAGTGATCATAGCGTAGGCAAATTGGAGCTGCCTGACCCCCTTTGAAAGCCTCAGTGAGTACTCCGCCTGCGGGCTGGCCTGTTTGCTCTGCGGATTGCCACATGAGACCTAGGATTGTGATTGCTCTCAGGAACTTTTACTGTGAGCCAACTAAGCATATCAGAGAGGTGAAACTTTCAGCCTCCAGAGAAGGAAGCTGTGCACATGGCAATTTTTCCATTTCCCTTTCATCGTGTCCCTGACCTTGCTACAAGGTCAAGGTTGCTGGGGTACTAAATGGGAAAGTAGAAAGAGAACCTAATCTCAACTCAGCCCTCTATGTGTTCAGCCTGAGGTTGATGAGGAACCTCTGACTTTGCCCATGATCTTGAAAAAAAAAAATTCAGCTACATTCTTGAAGGATTGCTCAGGTGCATTGCAAAATACAGTGAAAGCTGGTCTTGACTTTGCACCTTTTGAAATGATGAAACCAAGATTGGCCCTGTTGGATCTAGACTGGTAAAAATCCAATTCTTCCTAACCACAGACCTTGGGGAGAAAAAGGAATGAGGTAAATTGTTAGTGGTATCTCTTGGGCACATAAATCTTCATCTAAGTAATATGTTCTCAGCTTTATGATTTTTAGCTTTTTAATCCAAGATGTCTTTTTTTTTTTTTTTCTCCTAGCATTTGTTAAAGAATCACTTCCAAAATGCTAGAAAGTCAGCCTGAGCATATTGCAGATAAAATCTGTCTCCCTTCTCCATCACGCAAAATAGAGATTCAACATTTGGCCTATATTCAGTTTTTCAGGTGCTAAAAAGCTATGACAAAACTGCACAGATCGTATGATAATGGGCATATTATACAACTCTAGATCATCATATGCCTAACTTATTATTACTATTTTAGTTTTCCACAGATCACTTTTCTAGCACCATCAACTTAGGCATACTTCAGAAAAATAAAGACTCATTGAATGGTTTTTGAATTTATAGGTAAAATACAAATATGTAGGGAAAAAATCCGGGAAAAAATTTAAGAATATGACAAAGGAGCAGGTAGTATTTTTGTAAAAAGAAGAGTGAGTTGAGTTATGTGAAGACTCTTATGGACCATCAGCAGAACAAAATGCAGACAAGGAATTCTCCAAGGAGTAAAATAACCTCCTCTTATTTTTGAGCTATCAGAGCAAAAACAGGCCATAAATTCTCATCCTTTCTGAAGCATACCCAAATGAAAAGCACTGAGAAAGAAACCTGACTTGCTGAAAACCAGCTATGTTTGAGAAACTTGTGCACAAGAAAATTGGTTCAAATTTGGGCTAGAAAAGGTATGGGAGTCTGCTTCCACTGGTAGGAGCAGCGATTTTCGAGGAGGGAATTACAAAGTTACAGTAGCAAGGTGATGGAGTGTGAAATTCCCTGTTCACAAATTTACCCAAATAGGTGTAATGCAGCAGTAAATATACATGGGCAAATTTGCTTGTGGTGTCCCCTCTATCACTGTGCAAACTCTGAAAGGACAAAGGATGTAAATATATATTTGGCAAGTGAGAGAGAGAGAGCAATGTTACATAGGTTTTCCTGATACAGAATAGGAGCTGAGATTTTTCCCTAAAGAAAAAGTATTGAAAGGTAAATAGAAAGTAGAGGAAAAGAGTGAGTTTAGCTGCAGCATTCTGAACAAATTTGAGAAAAGGATGTAGGGCAGGGTTAAGATAGATAAGATGAGGTATCTGACAATTTAAGTGGTTGTTAGCAATGGTGGTGAACCACATTTCACAGAAAGGAAGAACTTTATTTAGGAAAGAAGTTGCACAGTAAAATGTTGGAAATAGGTAGGTCCATAAGATAGGCCCCAAGGTGTTGGGAGGTGTAATAGGTAGGTCTTTATGAAAGAGAATGGAGTAAATGCAGTGAGCTACAGAAGGAGACAAAGTGTTTAAGTAGGAATAATTCTGTTTGTGGCTGTTTGGAGGCAGAGGCAGATGCATGATGTGCAGCAAAACCAGTCAGATTTGACATAAATGTAGCTGAAGGCAGGAAAAAAGATTATCCTAGAATCACAGAATACCAAATTGGAAGGGACCTCAAGGATCATTTGGCCCAGCCTTGGAAAAAGCATGTCTATTAGGGTGGGAGAAAAAGAAAACTTTGGAACATACTTCTCTGCTTTTCCAGTTTTATGCTCTAAAGTGAAAACAACTTTTCAAAAAAGAAAATTAAAAGCACTCTAGGGGAAGAATAAACAAGTGAATCAGAGAAGAATCTGACCTTGCAGTGAGTTACTGATTCTGCTGAAACACTGAGACAATTGTATACACAACTGTACAAGCACATCAAATGCTTCTATTTGTAGATTTTGTTTAAAAAAATGCAAAACAAACTATGGGGAGAAATTATTCGTGTAGTCGGAGGGAAGTACTTTCTGACACATGCAGGAATACTGGGTAGCCAGTGTGTTTGTGTAATTCAATATGCAGGGCATAGGGGCAGTAAAGGAGGAGATGACACTGCAGAGCCCAAGTTTGGCATCTCATGTAGAGCAGCCTTTGAGTAGCTCTGTGAAGGTTGTAGCACTGCCTCAGTTAGATGAAGTTCATATAGAAGATACACACTAGGTGCACACCTATTAGGTGACAGGCTGATAATAAGGCTCATTCTAGGAACTACAAATACCAACTCACAGCAACCTGTCTTATTAGATTCTCTCACAGTCAAAATAATAAAAATGAAAACAAATTTTGAGATAGAAGTGAATGCATCTATACCACTGGAGTGAAAGCAGCTGTAGTCTGGAAGAACTCAGTTATGTATAGGCCATTATTTTAAATGTGCTCCAAGATTCTGTCACCATAGAAAAGACATGAGAACTTCCCCAGGAATGTTTACTGCAGAACAATTGACACTGGTTATTAGTTACTTTAAAGTAATAAATAGGGACCTTTTCTGCCAAAGTGTGGTTTGTTACAGACTGATCTGCTATGTTGTATAATTCTTTTACATAGTAATTGCTAGTATAGTTTCCTGAGAATTGAAATGAAAATATGATAGGGAGTCAGTCACAGATACTATCTAAAAACAAACTGAAACCCTCAAAATGTTATGAGCTTTTAGAATGAAAAAATTTTAGTGCAAATCAGCAATATGGTGTATTGTCAAATTAATTATTTGAAAAGGAATATTTATAATAAATATTGGAAAGGATCAGTGATATAAGGGGTTTCACTAAGTATTCCCAGTTTCATGTAAAAATGACTCAACTCCTCTTCCCACAAGTCATTTTTCATATTTTGCTGTTGTCTCCCAAACACATAAAAGCTCAAATTTTATAAATACATTCTGTTTAATAGATAAGAGATTTATTTTGCATTTGTCCCAGTGACTACAAAAGATGCTTACTAATAAATGAGTAAATGGGCCTCCTTCTTTTTTAATGCTTTCATTCTATATGAACAGTTGATTTGAAAGCTACCATTTGAGGTAGTTCTGGGACCAGAGGCATACACAAGTTGCATTGAGATTTTCATTGTTTATGACTTGTCAAATTTCAACCATTCAAATTTAAAGTTACCATTTTGGGCTATATGCCTAGTGCTGGATTTTCTATGATGATTTAGCCGTAATTTGAAATGAGCAGAAGGAGGGGTATTCTAGATTATATCTGTTAAGGGAACATGTAGAATTTTTTCACTGGAGATTACTAACACCTACAGATTTTTGGAATAATGGAAGAAGTTCAGGGATAGTCTTGGTAATATACCTGCTGCCTGCTCAAATAACATGTTTACCAAGAAGAAATTTGCCAAGAGAATACCAGGTTGTGTATGCTTGTCTGAGACTTCACTCAGAAAACTGTCACCAAAGAGGGATTAAAAGATCTTGCCATGCCTATATACATCGTCCCAAGATCTTGCCATGCCTGTATACATCAACCCAACTTGCTTAGAGCTGCATGGCGGCTAATTCTGATATTTGAGGTATTTTAAGCACTCAACATTATCACAGAATCTGAGCATTACTAAGGTGCGTATATTTTGCATTGTGTATGGATTGATAGATTGATGTGCTGGCTGCTGTCTGCTCCCTACCTTCTTGGTCACAGTTTGTAGTACAAAAGGAGGAATATCAGGTTATTCTTTCTCTCTTTCCATCTTTTTCCTGCTCCTTGGAATGATACAAAGAACTAATCTCACCTTGACTTTGTCCCACCTTCTCAGTTCTAAATATGACAGCAAACATTGTCCAGTGCTCCATAAGCAGTAGGCAGAAAAATGTCTAGTAGCATTCAGATATTCTGAAGAATTGAGTTTTGCAATAGCCGCTTGTATACACAAAAATATAATTCTAATCCTCAATTGTTTCTTGGCATTAATGTACCCTATTCATTGAGACTGAAACAAAGCTGATGTCTCTAAGAGCACTGATTTGAACAATATCCAAAATCAGTCTTAGGAATTTTGATTAGCATCTAAATAAGTGTTAAATAAATGTTACTTTGGAAAAACCCTGATCGAATGCATTAATGATAAGTTGTGAAGTCATAGTAATTGCTGATATGGCATTAAATAACATAGATAGCATAGTTAATTGATATCACTGTCTCAAACATGTATATCTCATCAGCTGCCAAGAAGCTGGAGTGATTATTAACTGCAGTTGAAATACATTAGATAAGATGCATAAAATGGAAACAAGCATTTGCTATGATCATTTTACTTGGTCATTCAGTGACTTTATTTTTGGTAAATGTTGCTTGGCTATTAATGAATGCTTCCAGCTTTCTGATGAGCTGCTCTGTTCTAGATGAGCTAGATTTTAAGGGAATAGGGTTCAGATGACGACTGTAAGTAGTTCAAGGAGTCTGCACAGGGTGAAGTAATCAGTAAGGTGCAGGGGTCATGCTGATAACACAGTCAGGACCAGGAAGAAGTGGACCAGGGACAGGGCTGAGATGAGGCTATGCTATGGCTCATTAACCCAGTCAGGGAACAGTGCAAAGATGGCACTGGTAAAAAAAGTAGGAGTCTGTTTATTCAGGAAACAGCTACCCAGAGCAAAGCCCAATAATCCATTGAGAGACTACTGCACTTAAAACTTAGCTCAGATTAATTAAGGCTGATAATTTGGGAGAAAATACAATGTGTCTTGGTGAGACAGCTGCTGCACAGTTCCATTGGACTACAAGGAGTTTTTTTCAACAAAATTAAGGTGTTAGCTTAATGAAGAACTGGGACACACAAAAATGACAGTCTACATCAGCCACTTCAGCACCTCCCAGCATGTAAGTCCAAGCAAAACTGTTGATTCCAGGGGAAGTTTCTTTTGGTTGTAACTTAAGAGAAGCAACAGCTGAATGACAAAAAGGAAAAAAAACTGGTTGAGCGTGTTTTTGATGTCATCAGTGTCAGAAAGAGGGTGCCACATCCGAGGACAAAGCATCAAAGAAAATACTCTTTACATAGGAAACTTTTGTACCTGCAGGTGATCTTCCCATACATGGTATAATCCTGTTGTCAAGGAGATCCAAGTCTTTCATGACCTGGATACAATGCTTCTTGGCTGACAGCCTTCTCACCAACAAAGACATGAATAAAGTGTAGACTTTTTTTCAATTAACATCTGGAAGATTTCATTTTCTACCAAGCCCTATTTTAGTTTTAAAAATTATAATCTGCAGTCTGCAGCAGTGGGTGGATTCTCTGGCGAATTCAATTGCCACAGAGTCACACAAGCCCCTGACTTATTATCAAAAGATGTGTGATAAACGAACATTTTTTCACTGAAGAATTATCTTCATTTAGTACTTAAATGCACTGGCAAATAGCCTTTCAAATAGGCTTGATCATGGAACAACAATTTCTATTGGAGTATCTGGATTGCTCCATTTTTATTTAACTTGACAGCAGACTACCTGCAGTTTCACCACTTAGATTATTTTTATGCTCAAAGTGTTTGTATTGTAGTAAATTTTTTTATCCTATCTCTGCAATGGGATAGCGCCTCATTCTGCATTTGCTCTGGCTCTCTGTATTTGAGGCTTTGTGCAGAGAGGGTGCATCAGGAAGGTGGGAAACTCTTAACTCAGCAACTTTTTTCCTGTTGTGTTTTCCTGTTGCTGTACCCACAATGAGGGAATCTTGCGAAGCTTATTTTCAGGATGATTCTCTGGTGTTTCAGGTAGACCTGTGATGAGAAAGAGATATATTCTGTGATTTGTCTTGAACAAAAGAGCATGCAGATATGAAACAGAATTCAAACACCTCCTGAGGAGCAGACAGAGCTATTAGTGTGCTAGTGGTATTCTTCATGAAGCACAAAAGGGCATCAGTGAAGGTAAGAAGCTGGCAAGTACTATGAACACTTCACATTCAGGGAGACACATAGCAATCAGTAATAGATGTCATATCAATCTTTGGTAGCCTAATGTTTCTGAAGGGTTTAGATCACAACTTGTCTCTGAGTAGAGTAGATAATACATAATAAATCAAAAGGAAAAGCAAACTGACCTTCTACTTCCTTTAGAGTCTTTCACTGATGTGCTGGGATTGTATGAGAAGCAGGGATCTGATATGGGAAGGTATCTGATTTTGTCTCTAGAGCACAAGATTCCATGTCCGAGGGAGAGACTCAAACACTTCCTAATGGAGTGCATCAGGCACAGCATTGCCTGCTGGTCAAAGGACATGTTTGCCCTGTTTTATTTTGCATTGGTGTGGTCTCACCTTGAATCCTGTGTGCAGTTTTGGGTGCCACAATACAAGAAAGATTTAAAGCCATTGGAGAGTATAATAAAGCCTCTAATCTGGCCTTTCTATCGAGCAGTGCAAGATAGCCCGGGAGCCCAGTCCTCAGGGAGACAGGATGCCTGAAAGCTGGGCTAGTTCGAGGCCGATGCCACAGGCTACCCCCTTATCTTGGTGATTGCCATCTCTATTTTGGTATCAGCTCTCTTAGGATCTTAGCTCTTAGCTTGCTAGGTACATAGCCCTTGGCTTGAGGCTGCAGCAGACGGCAAGAGAGGAGAAGGAGTGCCTTGGGGTTCCACAGCGATGTTTATTGCGGGGGAGGCCATGAAGGTTCCAACGACAGCTCTTCTGTCGAATGGGCTAAAGTAGGCCCCTTTTATAGGGTTAAGGGGGATCCAAACTTGACCAATAGTAAGGGTTAGGTATAGTGGCCTATAGGGTTACAGAGATAAGCTTTGGGGCGGGGGTCAGAGAGACAGGAACTTATTTTGCTGTCTCAGCAGTTCCTACTGTTCAATTCTCCATGGGGCCTTACCCAGCTCCATGGGGTTTGCTACAGGAGAGTGTACAAAGGAGGCCCGCAAGGATGATGAAGTGTCTGGAGGGGAAGTCATATAAGAAGTGGTCACTTGGTCTGTTCAACCTGGAAAAGAAAAGACTGAGGGGAGACCTCACAGCAGTCTGCAAATTCCTCATGAGGGAAAGAAGGGGAGGAGGTACAGATACTTTCACTGTTCTGGCCAGTGACAGGATTTGAGTAAATGACATGAAGCTGAGTTGGAGGAGGTTTAGGTTGGACATCAGAGAAACGTTTTTCACCCAGATTTGGAACAGAGTCCCCAGAGAAGGGACAGCACCAAGCCCGAATTCAAGAAGTGCTTGGATAAGAGCCATGATGTGATTCTTTTGATTCTTTCAGTGTCCTGTGCAGGGCCAGAATTTTGCCTCAATGATCCTTACAGGTCCACTCTTTGATTCTCTGATTCTCTGATTTTCTGATTCTCAACAGCTTTTGTTAAAGAACCAAGAATTTGAGGAACAGTGGACCCATTCATTGAGTGGAAAAAGACTTCTGGTGGTCCTTGCCTGGCTTCTGCAGAGACCTGAAACCACTGGGTATAGTTTCTGTCTTCAGAGACAAATGAACAAATCATCTGAAGTAGCAGCAAATACTCACATCACTAGGGCTGTCTACAGACCCAAATCTAGGTGAAGAATGAATCCTTGTACAGATCATGAGAAGAAGGGGAGGTCTTGGTTCCTTGGTTCTTGGGTGTGGATACCTGCTATGAGCATGACCATAGAGAATTTCTTCTTGTTGTAGGTTCACTATTTGTTCAGGCTGTGTATGCAAGTGTAAAACAAGGATTCAGTTTATTTGATCAAACAATTTTTTTTTTACCTTATGAGATCTCCCTAAGATTGACATTATCCTGCAGTAGTGTCACAGTTGGCCATCATTTAATGCCTCATCTTGTGAGGTCAGAATTCCACGCCCAACTGCATTTAGCAGGTCAGTACAGTAATTTTAAATGTCTTTCTTTCAGATTTTTGCCATCTTCAATTATACCTTTCCTCCCTACTATTTGTGTAATTTTCTTCTGTCTGAAGACTCTTTACTGTTCTCTATTGCACAGCATGACTAATTACCCATCAAACCATATCTTTTCAGCCCAGAAATGCATGGTAACAGACTCATGGCATTATCATAAGTTGTGTATTTTATTTCCTCACAGTTCATTCAAGGGTGTCACTTTATTTTCCTTCTTCCTTTTGTCATCACATGAAGATTAACTACTCTAGTGCTCCTAAACTTTAAGAAAAAGTTAGAAACACATCCTAAGCTCAGAGCAGCACATATACAATTCTGCATCACTTAGCACTTCCCCTTCATAACAAAACCATATCAATGATTTTGAGTCCCTGCAGAAGCTGTAATAAGGCATTCATCCTTATTATGCAGCTGAATAACCTGGGTGTGGGCAAGACTATTATTTGCAGCCTCAGGCCATCAACCAAATTAACTGTGTGTCACTAATAAAGCCTCGATCTTGGCCTTATTATTGAGCTATGCAGGATGGTCTGGGAGCCCAGTCCCTCTGGGAGACAGAGTGCCCGAATACCCAGTCAGCTCGCAGCCACCGCAGGCCTACCCATAACAAGCCCAGTGATTGTCAGCTCTTTTGTGATTGCAAGCTGTCTTAGGATTTTATCTCTTGTTTGCTTGCTAGGGCAGCTGTTAGCTGAGGCAGAAGCACACAGAGAGAGAGAAGGAGGTCCTGGCAGTTCCACAGCGATGGTTTATTGGGGAGACTGTGAAGGGTCCCAGTGACAGCTCTTCTTCTGTCGAATGGGCTAAAACAGCCCCTTTTTATAGGATATAGGGGGATCCAAACTTGTCCAATAGTAAGGGTTAGGGAAAAGTGACCTATGGGGTTACAGAGATAAGCTTTGGGGCGGGGAGTTGGAGACAGGACGTTATTTTGCTGTCTCATCATGACTCAGCAGTTCCTACTGTTAAGTCTCAATCCTCCATGGAGCTTTCCCAAGCTCTGTGGAGTCTGCTACGAGTCACCACTCACTTTGACAGTGTGCACTAGGTTCTCTTGGGAGTTATGAAACTCACAGTGTCCACAATCTGTCCTCTCCTTCCCTCTTTCTCTTTAATTCAAGATAAACACCAGTAATTGTAACATTTGTGCTGAGAAATCTCCCAGGCATTGCAAGGATCTATTAGAAAAGTGAACTGGAAGAGCTAAGAGTGTCGGCAGCTAATATACATATAAAAGACTTTAGAAATTGTGATTAAGAAGACACAGGGAAATTCTGCTGTTGACAGTATCGTCCAGAGCCCTCATTAGCATTCAAGAGGGACAGTTTGACATGAACAGGATAGTTCGTGGGCTCATGGATTCCGCAACATGAGTGCTCAGTCTGAATAGAACTGCAGGAGCAAACACAGAACTGTCCTCATAACCTATCTTAGATGTGAGATAGGATCCTGTTCTTCTTTACTGGGTATTTTATGGGTCACTAGGAAGAATGAATGATTGAAACTTCTGTAAGCCAAACTAGAGGAATTAGCACTTTGGGTAATCAGAAAGATCACTTGGGATGAAATTTGGCTGGAAATAACTTCATATGCTTTCATGTAAGTATTATTGTAATTAAAAAAATATGCTATTTTTATTTAATACCATTAACATTAATTTTATTATTTATTTAAGTAATGCTTGCTCCTAGAAAAGCATTAAAGCAGAATACAATAAGTTGAAAATGTCGTAGTGTGAAGAATCCCAAGACCCTTTTGCAGACTTGTGTTAATGGTCCAGTAACTTAAAGAGTGGCAGATACTGAGAGACTGGTCTTGAGAGGTGCTGGAAGAGCCAGAATTCCCAATAGCTAATATAGGTACAGATTTGGCACCACCCCACCCTCTGCAGCATTTTACTATAGCATTTACCTATTCTGTGCCTATTCTGAGTTTTACATGTTGAGATTTTTAAAATTCCAGGTATCAGTAGCATCACGAATAATGTAATTGTGTTTAGTTTTTTCAAGCATATCTTTGCAAGTTCAATGGGAAGATTAGTATAGAAATAAAAAGATGTGAAGAATTTAGAATAAACCTGACTTGTGAACCAAAGACAAAATATTTTACTTTGTTTTTGCAACTTTTTATGAACAATCTTGAAATTGATTTAAATGGGACTGGAAATCTCTGGATGTTGCAGTTAAAAGAAGATTGTTTTTTAATCCATTAAAAATGGATTAAAAGACAATCTTCTATTGTCTTTTAATCCATTTGCTTTAGAATGTCTAGTGGAAAATCCAGCTCCAGTATGTTTCTCTATGTATTTCTTTGATATAAATTTGTTGCTGCAGCTGATAATTGTTGCTGCAATTGTAAGAATTATATAAGCTTTGTCACAGAAATCATATTGTAAAAGGTTCCAAAAAACTTGACAATGTTGACAGTTGTTTTCAGCAAAAGACTGCTTTACTGTAGCACTGTCAATGTTTATGTCCTTGTGTACATTTAAAAGAGCAATGTGATTAAGGCAAGCTTGTCCATGCTAGATATGAGCCAAGTTTTCAATCTCCTCATGGCACTGAAAGATTGCTCAGCTGTTGCAGACAAACAAGAATAGCTGGCAGATTTCTGCCATTAAAATAAAAAAATCCTTGTCTTTGGGCATACATCTATAGGAATGTGTAACATCTGCTACTGACCTTAAGTTCTAGATAAGAACAGCTTCTATTTGTAACTCAGATTCATGTACCTTGGTTTAGAGGATGCACTTCCAAGGATATTACTAAAGTATTTTTGTAAAAAGATATTTGCCTAGACAGCAATCTAAAGAATGATGTACTTCTGTTCGTGATATGCATCTGTTAATTGTTACAGTAGTGAAATGCCATTATTCCCCTAATGTCACTTTCACTGCAACTTATGTCCACCTTATGTTGAATTTAAATAATCTATATTGTATTCTATTCTAAGAATATTTCTTATTTATACATGAAAATCAATGCCGGTATCTTAATTTCCGTATGCTGATTTATCTATCTAGAACATCAGTCATCTTTTCCACATTTTTTTCACTCTTAACTAGATGAAAAGCGTGAAAAACTAATTTCTTTAACCTTTGTCAAGGGAAATGGGCCTGATTTAACATGGTCATATATTCCATCTATTGACCCTGAATTCTTTATGTAAGATGTCAATGCCATGGGATGTAGAAGATTTGTTGCTGTGCTTAGGTGTAGAAATAGTGGAAGAAGTCAACTTCAACAAAATAATCTTATAACAAACCCAGTGTGATTTTCTCAAATAAATTAATGTAGACTTTCTTAGTCCAAATATACTCATATTCCACTTTGTATCTATTAAAAACCCTTAAAAAAATCTGGATTTCTGACAATACCCTGAGGGAGAGAAAGGCATCAATTTCAGGTTGACGCAGGGTGACCAGTTCAAGTTTTCCCAGACACTCAGTGTGAAGCTCTGCACAACATGGACTATTTAGAGAAGTCTATGGCTCAGGGAGGTAATATGGAAAAAAGCTGTGAAGCTATCTATAAATACTTTTTTTCCTGACAAGCTTTTCCAGTGAAAGTGTGTGGTACTGAAGGGCAGCATTGGATAGTGTAGCATTTGATAGTGTCTAATTACAAAACTAGCTTTCCTCTTCTTGCAACCCAGTGACACATACACTGTTTTCCAACAAAATTCTGAAAAAAAATGCCTTGGACAAAAGTCTTCAAAAAATAAGCCCAACTCAAGCCCAGAAACTAGTGTACTCTCTATATAGAATGAGGATGAACTCTGATAAAAACAGAAGTTTATGACAAGGTATTTAAAGAGACACATACCTTAAGGTATTGTCCTCCATTGAGGAAGGAAGGAGATAATTTAAAGATGCACTCCTCATCTTAATTCTAATATTTCCCTGTATTTTAAGACTTGATGCTATAATGTATATGCTTTTGTTTGAGAAAAAAACTTGTTATGGTAAATCATGGGCAGCATCACCTGTGCCTCTTACGATTATCATGTTTCAAATAAAATAACACCAAGTGTAACAAGAATGGCTCTCCTCTTACTAGAAGCCCATATTAGTTTAGCATTTTGCATTGTTAGGTTAAAAGGATGTGATGCAGTAAATGCCACATTGCAGGAAGATGTATTAATTTTTACACACCCTGTGAAATGTGGGGTGACAATACACTTCTTTTCTCCTACTATTTTGGATAAATATTTGTAACCCAATACTCTCAGCTCAGAGAGCAGCAGTTTAACTCATGTTTCATTCTCAGGCTATGTGGTTGAAAACCTAAATCTCAGAAATGAAGGGCTGTAATTATCAACTAGTAAATCTCTCTCTCTCAGCAGTTATTATGTAAGGTCAATTAGAGTGAAGAATTTTCAATCTGGACTTATTACTAAAGGAAATCTTTCATGCAGAATTGATGAAATGGAAGAGCTTCTCCCTGTACCCCATCTGCTCTCTGCTTTTTGTGTCCCTTCACTACAGCTGCAGTCATTACCAGGCTGACTCCACTTTGAAAAGCTAAAGCCACATTCTTCAGAACAGTTGCTTGGTGTTAGTCAAATTTCTCGGCAGACTTTTTTTTCCATTGGAGACATGGAGGCTCATGCATAGTTTCCAAGGACTAACGACTTTGCATGTCTTCTGTCTCCAAAATCATCTCTTGAATTCCAAATATTTCTCAAGTGACTAGCAAAAGAATATCCAGGTAATTTTTGGCCTGGTGGGACAAATTTGAGTAGAAAGCCAGATGGCTGTGAAAATGGATTGTAAAGTCAATATTTCATTTTATGTTATCTTCTTGTCTTTAATACATGTGTGCTTTCATTGTTACAGTTGGAGTGTTCACAAGATCTGAAGTGACTATGAAAGCTCACTAACTCTAGCAGCAATTGCTGTCTTTGTTGCTCAGACTGCAAATAATATCACACAATGATTCATGTAAAAAAGCAATAATGCAACTCAAAAAAAGTAAAAGATGAGCAATAAAAAATAAAAAATAAAAAAGATGAGCAATAAAAAAATAAACCTAAAGAGCTTGTTACCTTTCCCAAAACAACACTTTTTCATTTCTGATTTAGGTTTATTGTTTTCCCTCCTTATTTTAGCATCCTTTACATTGTATACCAAAAATAAATGCCTTCAGGGGTCAAACTTTTACTTCAAAATTACTGCCTTTCATATCCTTTAGTTTCCTTTCAGGCATCTAAAAAACTAAAGTCAAAGTAACACTGAATAATTTGAAAAGTTAACATAATTTTGTTTATGGGAAGTCTAAGTAAATGTAATTAAAATAACCTTTAAACATATTGTTTCCCTTCAATTCTCAACTAAATATTTTAAAGAACTGAAGTTTTAACAAATATTTTTTTTTTTGCTTTCTTTTCCTAACAAGACAAAGAAGAAAAAAAATCAGCTTCAAGGGACAGGACATGAACCCACCAGAG
Organism: Molothrus ater; assembly: GCF_012460135.2. NCBI lineage: Eukaryota > Metazoa > Chordata > Aves > Passeriformes > Icteridae > Molothrus > Molothrus ater. Next base: position 58,812,138 of record NC_050511.2, read on the forward strand.
ATTACTGTTCCCTTTCCAGCAAAAGGAATAAGTTTGGCTCACAACTTGGTTTTGTTCTCTCTCAAAAAACTGTGCCTAGATACCACTGGGAAGATGAGGGCTGAAGACTGACACACAACAACTGTAAATACAAACATACAAGTTGATAAATAAGGCCCTGATTCTGTAAGTAGGCCTGCCCAGACATAGCTCCCCTCCAGACCTCTGCTCAACCACAGTCAGTCTGTATTTTTATTTTTCTCTTAATTTTCAGTATTATCTCTAATTTTCTGAATACTCAAGGCTGACTGGTTAGAAGACATAAAATGGATAACACTTGATAATGAAGAAACCGTGTGCCAAGAAGAAAAGCAAATATTTATTTTCTGACCATACCTGAAGTGAAAGGCAAAACATTCAAGAATTTCTTACGACAACTGATAAGGGAATTATCAAATCCCTTTGATTTTCTGCTGTGTATTGGCTAAACCTTGTTTCCCAAACTTTGGGACAAATTTTTTTAACATATGTTATATGAACCCTGCATTACAGACCAAGTCAGGGAAGTCACTAGATATCCTTCACAAGGCTTGCTTAGATGTTCCACCTCTACAGTTCATTTTCTTTGGCTGAAACCGTAGGAACAGTGGAAAAGGAACTAAACCACTACTGGCATTTTTGAGCCTATTTAATGGGATTCTTCTCACCAGGAAAGTTTGGAATCTAAACTCATCATTCAAGTTCCTTTTTCATCAGTGTTGCTCATACTTCAATGCCTAATCATAAATATTAAAAATGTATCACATATTTTGAGCTACATTTTAGAGTTTTCTTCACACTAAATAATTGTAAATAGTTTCTTCACAGTAAATAATTGAACTTAGTCAGCTGTGTGCCCCTTCTTCCAACTCTGCACAACTAATGCAGGGTTGAACACAACCTAAATTTCTGCAGTGTGAGCATCGTAACAAAAATACATATAGAAGAGCCAGAACAACCATCTCCTGAACTTTTATCAGATGATGATTTATTGAATATAAATTTCTAAACCTATTCCCATAAAATATTTTTTTTCTGTTGACTGGTATTTGGCCAGAATATGCACCTTCTGTGGGCCAGGAGAAAATATGTCTCTGAATAGTATAGACCTAATAATGATTTATTAAAAAATTGTCGGGAAAGATGGAGCTTTTCAGACTTAACAGATTTTTTACTGGGTTTGCCAGTGTGGAAAAAAGGAGAATCTGAAGATTTATTTACACAATGAAAAAAGTTTTGCACATATTCAGGGAAGATTTAAGACACTGACAAAACAGATTCAGATAAAGTGTGAAAAAATAAATTAATTATGTGACCACTAAATCAAGGCCTTACAGACAAGTCAGATGCTAGTTTACTCTTGTATGGATTTTGAGATCCTTGGACTCCTCATCTTTCCCAATGTGGTCAAGAAAATGCAGTAAGTTTTCAGTCTTAAGTGTAGATTCTTTGGTAGCCTATAAGAAAATGCTCTTTCCAGAACACCTGGAATTTGTGGTTATGTGCTGGTAGTAAAAACTGCAAAAGCAAAGCAACTGCTAAAAGAAATTCATTTGTGTCTTTAAGAGGAAGTTATATGTACATAAGTTTCATTTTCAGAAATTCTTTAGAAGCTTGGAAGTATCTGGTTTTATGCAAAGTTTCAATATTTTCTTTGGCTTTCTTGTTTCATTTAAATCTTGAAATAACACAGTTGTAATCCATGGCTGAAAAATCATGTACTTTGGAAAACAGTGTCTCAGTCCATGTGGAATAAATCTGCCCTCCACCTCAAGACCTGTGGCGTGACTAAGTGAAAATATAAAATAAAAGTTCTGCAGAGAAAACATGAGAGGTTTGTGTTTGTATGTTTTTTTGTTTTATCTGTCTTTCTTTAGATAGTTGTACAATTAATTCAACTGCCTCAGAAATCTAATCATACTTAAAATGAGAACTGATTCACAACAATGTCTTTGGAAGATTTATTCCTCAAGTATCTTAATTTCTGTATACTGATTTATAAAGCCATTCCAGATCTGTTACACAGCCTAATACAATGGGTAGGCTTTGCTGGTTCCAGGACCTCTAAAAATCTTGATGGTACCCTGAAAAACTGATATGCCCCAGTTGTGATCAGAGAGAGCACTAGAGCTGAAGCTTTGCTTAAATCTACAATTTGTCCTGGGAAGTGGTGAAAACATAACTGTACTATGGACTGTGTGGGATAACATATGTTTGGGGGGTATCGGGTGCTTCCAGCCCTGCTGGAATGCTTGGAAGAGGCTGTTTGGGTCAGATCTGCAGAACACATGCTGCTATCGGATTTGTGCGCCATCATATAGATGAAGCCATGGCAACTCCAGGTTACATATCGGGATATCCAAGTCCATCAGGTGAGTGGGTATGAATTTGAGAAAGAAATTTGCATATATGATAATCTGTGCCAGGGGCCTAGTGGTGGTGAAAAGAGTGCTGTGCGCCTCAGAATCCCATCCACCACCCCAACACCTTGGCCTGTTTTTTGGATAATCTATCAATTTATACATTGATGTATTTTTTTAGGAAAAAACACCTCAGGCCCAGAAATGGTACTAGTAATGATGGTGTAATTTCAAAGACACTGTCTTGGCTCCAGTGCATGGTTTCAAGGAACTGTATTGAAGGCAGAATTCAGACCATTTTAGGACCAGAGACATAATTTAGCTGACTTCCAGGTGATGAAAGATTAAGGAAAATGAAGTACTGAATGTCTTGATCTCTGCTGAATATCTCTTTTCTACATCTGATACTGGGCCCCCTTTGCATGCAACAAAATTGACAGGGTCAATAACAAAAAGCCCTTGTTTTGCTCATATGTACTTCCTTGGTCTATATAAATTGTTCTTTAGAGCAAAGTGCCCTACATACCCCCGAAGTAACAGTGACAAAACAGACTGTTTTATGTGTTAGTATTTGAGTGGGGAATAAGTACTAGTAGGATTACAGGTGGAAGCATAAACTTTCATCATCCGCCTCAGACCTCAGAAAGGGGTATTATTAAATATTTTTTACTATTTTTCCTTTTCCCCCAAGTGTGGCAAGTTGGAAATGAAATTTTCTAAGGCTCCAAGCTTTATTTGCACTTTTACACTTTTACACTTTGTTGTATTAATTTTGCACATGGGAACATGTGCCTTTTCCTGAATGCTGCTGTTGTGTTCCATCATTGTTGTCTCTATGTAGAGCTTGATACGGAGGAGTGGATGCCAGTGCACCCAGGTTTGGTAGGGAAACTTATCTGTTATCAAAGCTATGCTTTACAAACAACAGAAATACTAATTGAAATAGAAATGATCTTTTATTTCCATTGTCTGAAATGTTTGATAATGACTTTTTCCTTTGTTAAAAATGGCATACTACAAATTTGTCTTTGTTGGCAATTCAAGACCTTGTGTCCTCACTTAAGGTTTCAAATCTGCAGGGAACTGACAAAACTATGGAGAATCAGGTTAGCAATTGATTAGAGTAAGATAAAGAATTACACATTATGCTGAACTAATTTCTATTAACTAATTTCTGATATAGGTTAAAACCCTTTCAGAAAATCTTCATTTATAATAAACCTGTTTTTTTCTTTCCCTGTGATTCTTATTAGGAGGATGTAATGTTTGCAGTGCCTTAGCTCTTGACGTAAAAGTCACTAAAGCCAATGGAAGTATATCTATGCATTTCACCAAGCTGCGGTTTGAAAGAATCCTGTACAAAATACATAATTTATGTTTCTCCAGCACAAATACCCTTTAATTTTAATGGAAGATTTTCTGGTCCACAGTAAGGTATTTTTTATTAATGTGTAGCCTAATACATTTTGTTAATGAGAATAAAATTTAGCTCTGTTAAATTGAGATAGTGTATCTTGAATTGTAATAGGTTGTGCTCTATAAGTAAAATGGATTTTGTAGCAATGGCAAAACTTATATTTATTATGTGGCAATGATATATATTTTCATTTATGATATTAAGATATTTTTTCTGATAGAAAACTAGGGTTGCATCAACAATTTGAAAGTACTTCATTTACTTAGTTACAGCCTTTTTTTTCCTCAAAGAATCAAGCACAATTTGAAAAACCAAGAACTAAAACCTAATGGTCCAGTTCTTCAAGCACAAATGGCAGCAAAAGTAATTCCAGTAGATAAGGAGTACTGCTCTCTTTCATTATATTACTGAGGCAAAGAAACACGTTCAGAGCTGACCCTTGCCATTTAGTTTGTTCCTGCAATCCCCTGCATGAAAAGTAATTTTATGGACCTTTTTGATTTTATTGTAGAAATATGATTGGACATTCTTCACCTGGCACAAAAAGAATGGCAAGATTCCTTGTTCCTTCTGCTTGGGTAAATATAGAAATTTGAAATCAAGCCATGCACTCTATTGTTGGTTGTTTTAAGGTTACCACATTTATGCCTTTAAATAAAAACTTTAAAAAGAGTAATTTATAATTATGGACATCAATATTCTTATTTAGTTACATCCCAGTGTAACCTGTGCAACTCTAAGAAGTGAGAAATTAAATGTATTTAAAATGTGTACATTAAGGTACTTCTGAGTAATTTCTTGCTACTAGTCCAGGCCATCTCAGAATTTCACATCCTTGAACAGATTGATTGTTTTGGCTTGTGTAATAGGTACCCTGCTATCCTGGACTACTTTGTGAGTGGGTGGAGATGGGTGCCTTTGAAAATGCCAATTGGTTGCTAACTATAACAAGTCAGATTTGTGTGAGAGTGGAGAAGGTAGAAGTACCTATGTAAAATAAAAAAGTAAAATGGATCTACTGACATGCCTAGCACAGACCATGGAACTAGAAAGGATGCTTTCCAAATCACCCAAGACTTGGGTTTGAAGCCATTGACAAGGTTTCTGACAGGAGTTTTGGGGAACAGATGTTGGAATATTTAAGATGGTTGGATGCATCTACAGGTAAACCAGCTGTGCAGGAATCTGTCTTGGGAATCCACATATTGCAAGGAAATCACTCTTTTTGTAAGAGTATTGAATTAACTGTCATACTTTTGCTTTCTAAACAGGAAAGAAAGATACATGGGAAGTCCAGAAAAGGGGAGTTTTGATTCAAAGTCTCAATATAACATCCTTCTGTGTTAATACACATACTGTATGATATCATTGGATAAAATCTGGAGATTTTTTGTCCTTCCATTTGGAGAGAAAGCACATACAGGTATCTTATGTTATTTAAGCATCAACATATTTGAAGTTTGGGTGAGTTATTTGCTTTCCAAAAAAGGACATCAAAGCAAAGTTCATTAATTTTTAATTAACTCTTACGTGGGAAACAGTGTTAGTGAAATTATTGTTGTGAGAAACATCTCTGTCTTGGACTTACTATGATATTTAGCAGACTTAAAAAAGAACTACTTAAAAAACAGGCTCCCCTGTAGCTCAATGTGCTGACTTCTGCCAAACCCAGCAGGTCTGTTCAGAAATATTTGCAGTCCTCCCAGGTTGGGACAGGCTGCTTGTGATCCTATAGGACACTGCTGGCAGCATACAGAGCATTCCTGGGTTTACAGGCCCTACATGATATTTCATGCAGCTCTTATTTCTGTGGCTATGACCTGTTGCTGAGAGTAAAGCTACCATCTAAACAAGAAAGCAAGACAGACTTCAATCTCACAGTGTGCTGCTTTCCAGAGCAAGTGGTCATTTGCTCCGATTTCTCTTAACCACATTAGTGCTTAGGTTTGCTGCACGGAAAAATACATCAATTTGGAGCAATATGCTAGAAAAGGAAGAAGGGTTGCACTGGAAATATAGAATGCAATACAGTACATATTATTAAATGTGCCAGGAGGATAATATTATATTATCCCCAGTTTCAGCAGTTCAAATGTTCTCCTTACTAAAATAATAAATGTTCAAACATTCAGAGTAGTGTAGCCAAAATCCAGTTTAGGAAATATCTTATTTAGCTATTAGCAAGATGATATGACTTTTAAACTCCATCTCTGACACTAATTTCACCATTTCCCTGGTGCCATTGAAAATCATATTTTTTTCATTGCACTTACAGATCTGTACAAAAAGCAAAGGGAAAAAATAGTATCAGAGAGTGATTTACATTACATTGGATTTTACCACACCTTGGCATTGCAAAGGAATCTTTGAAATCGTTGAAAACTACATAAGGAATAAGTCAGTTTCTAATTCACAGAAAAAAATATTCTGAGCTAACCCAAACATTGTGGCTTAAGGAGCATTCTGAGCAATTGCTGTTTCAGCTGTCTCAATCCACAAGACACTATTATAACAGACTGCCAGTAAAGAACACTCACAGCCTCTTTTTACCTGAAAATATTAACTCTTACTGAGATGGCTGATGCAAAGAATTAATTAATTAGTACAGATTAGTACTGAATTAGAGATTTTCATCTAGGGGTGTGCAGCAATAAAAGAGAGGCTGATTTGACATCTTTAATTCAAATGTAAATACAAGACAGCTAGTCTGAAATTGTTGAGGTTTCTTTGGATTTATATCACTGCTGCTAAAAATAGAAACTGACACTCTATTTTTAGATAATCCAGAGCTGTTATAGGTTGGAACCTTGCTGCTCTGTTACCTACTGCCTTCATGAAATACCTCAAGCATATTTGAAAATACATGATTAATTTTAATACAGTTTGGAATAATCCTTCACATGCAAATATGCCAAGGACTTCAGGAGTTTGTTTCCTGTCATACTTAATTGCTGATGGATGAAGGTCTTTTATCTCTGTAGAACCTTTAAGACAAGCCCTGTTTATGCCACAGAAATTATTTTCTTCAGACAACATTTGAAAAGCACCATAATATTTAATAGAGCTGATTTCTAAACTGATATGAAATGTGTTGATTTTGCTGATTCTTTGTCCTGGCTTCTTCAAAAGAACAAAACCATTCCTCACCCAGAACAAAGAAGACCAGAAGTGTTAGCAATAAAGCTGGATGAAAATTTCTTTTTTCCATTTCAATAGTTGTACAGTAAGAAGAAAGAAGCAAGTGGTGGTAGGGAAAGGAAATACTCCTATTCATGGGGAATCCCATCTGCATGAATCCATTTGAATGTACTCAGGCAGAAACAGCGGGCAGGGCAACTAAGCTTCCCAGGCCTAGCAATTAAGTATAAAAAGCCTATCTTTATCAAAAAAAAAGTGATCTATATTCTGGAAATTTCCACCATGCTTCTTTCTGAAGTCCTACTTTTCCTTAAGTGCAGAGCAGCAGGATCAGTAGTTGTTATGGGATAGCAGTGGCTGTAAAGTCATCCATACTGAAAAACTTGGGCAATTTATTAAATCAGTGTGAGTGATCCATGTCACTATCAATTTGTTTGAACTTTGTAACAGAGGATTTGGGTTTTTTAGTTTTTAGGGGTGGGTTTTTTTCTGGTTTGGGGGTTTTTTCTGAATTCTTTGAATTTTCCATTGCCTGTCAGAGATCAGCTCTTGTAAGTGAAAGTTTGACATGAATGACAGTGGCTGTGGGTGGCACAGGCAGCATTAGGTCTTACCTTGTAATTTGAGGAGACTTGAGCTTTTAACATTTTTAACATTGGTGCTTTTCTCTTGGGCATTCAGAGGGGGAGAGAAGGATAATAGGGGAAAAATTCGAACAAAATTATAAGAGGAAGCTGGAAATCAGCGAAAAGTTATTAAATTAGCAGCACTGCAATCCCTAGTTTTTCAGAAATACCAGAGTAGATCTTCAAATGTGAAGTTGGCTTCAGAATAAAGAAAAAGGAATGCCCAAAATAAAAAGAGAGATAGTGGAAGAAACCTTATGATGTGTTAGTCAAAGCCAGAAATGTCAGTGTTTCATTCCATGCATTCATTATTTTTGTAATTTGTCTTCTGTTTTTTTCACTTGTTAGTAGTCATAATTTTTTAAATAGGAAAAAATATTTAAATGGAGCTGAGTCTTAAAGATGCTGGATCTAATTCTCTGAGGTTCGCTTTCATGTAATCTTCCTAATATCCAGTGAATGGTCATAAAACTACAAGTGCTGGCAACACTGACTATGTTAAATTTATCATATTAACTTAGTTAAAATAATTCACTACATTGAGGGTTTTTTGTCTTTGATTAGTATTGCATATAACTGAATGGAAATTTTTTTATCCTGCTTGTGATTCTCAGTCAAAATCTTAATTAGCAACTCTTGTATCATTTGAACATTGAAGAGAGAAAGATATTGAGTGTGTAAATGATCTTACCTTCTACAGGTGAAATAAAGGGTTCAGAAAAAGAGGTATTCACTGCAGCACAATAAAATTAAACCGTTCAGCATGTGTAGCAACTCTTTTGTGGTGTCTCTTAAAAATGTAATTTTTGAAATGTTTTATGCTAATGCTTATCTTTATATCTTGAAGTAATTTTCATTAAAACTATCTAAACTGTCATATATAGAGGAACATCTTCAAAGCCATAGAAATTCAAGACGTCAAATTTGGCAATCAACTACATGAGGTAAGGGAGAATTAACAATATGCATACCAAGCCTGGGGTAGAAGGTATTTTAGAAGACATAGCTTATAAAGTGGGCTTTTAAACAGTATTTTCAGACATGTTTTTGTACTTCATGCATCTTGAAAATGGAAGTAAATGGGAGAAGAAACAAAGGTAAGTCAATTGTATACTTTTTGGAAATTCATGTAAATAAAATGATATCCCAACTTTACACTTTTCGGGTAGTAGGTTTGCCTATGGAAGTAGATTTCCCTCCTTACAATGCATATCTGGATAAACATTTTTTTCACTGACATATTTGGTAGGAGATATCTGCATATCTCCTACCAAATATGTCAGTGAAAAATTTGCAATTATTCTTATGTTATTAACATGATAATGTTCACTGTAAGTCTTCATCATACTTGGGCATCTCAATCACAGAGATATTAGTTGATAGGCATGAGAAGAGTTATTCTCTGTTGCAGCAAACAAGAGAAGGTGACAGGGGATCAGATGGGCTTGGTTCATCCTTAAGACGCATGGCCACACTAGAAAAAGCTGAAAAAAAATTCTGCTCTGATTGTGCCTGCCTGTTTTGGAAAACAAGTCTGCCTGCTGCAATGTGATTCCTCTGAGACAATCTCTGTGTTCCCTACCAAACTGGATCCCATCAACAGACCCAGTCATGTACACCCACCTTCTCTATTCCCTTTCTAGCCTGCCACTGCATACTGAGAGATACCCCTCACCTGAACATCAAACAATTCTAGTATGGTTATGAAAGAAGCAAAGCAAGACACCAGCTGAGGCACACTTTTTACCCAATTATATTAGCAAGTACCAACATGTTTATTTCCATGTTGACTTAACACAGCATCCAAAATATCTCAAAAGGAGAAAAGTTGTCTGCTTTCAGCTAATCTCTTCCTCCATGTGGTAGTCATGCTTCTGACAGTTTAGAGGGGGCTAAATTCAGCAGTTGGACGCCAGCATGGTTTTGGTTTTGCATTTGTGTTTGCACTGGTGATCCTTGTAGGGTTGTCCCTGAATGTTCCATCTCTCCTTGCTTCTGGAGGAAATGCTTGCAAAAAAACAGGTATTACAGATGTGAAATAGTGAGTGGAAAAAGTAGATGAAATAATTAACAGAGAAATTGATTTTTGTTTATTTAGATGGAAAGATACCCAAAAGATAACTTCAGAGTTTGTTTTCCTGGGTGATACCCTCAGCCTGTGAGTGGGAAAAAGGAAGAAGTGTGGTACTCCAGCTCTTACAGGTTTGGCTGAGCAAACCTCATGGAGCCAAACACTCCCTTATGTCTCCAGAAGGCACAAGGCATGGCTGGCATCCCTCCATCTTGGTCCATCACTGCTGCCAGGACATGAAGGGGCTGGTCCATTCACACCCAGATTCAGGATCCAAAAAACCCCATGCTGGCCTGCTGGAATGGCTAAAAGCAATGAGTATCAAATATATACAAGGAATGGAAGACAATTCAAACTTTCAGCTGTGGTTCTATCCATTTTAATAATTTAAAACTGTGTATCATTTGGACAACATTGCCCTAAAGAAATGTAGCAGTTTGGACTGTTTTTAACAGTCAGGTCTCCTATGATCTGCTAGTTTTCTAGGCCTTTGTCAGTACTGTTTCAAGCTACTGTGAAAACAAAACCTCCTTTTCCTCCTTTACACTGGCTTGGCATATGACAAAAAACCTCCAAACAAGAAAAGACATACTGCTAGTAATTGTGACCTACAATTGGAGCTGGTACCAGGAACTGAAAGCATGATTTCTTTAGGTTATGACATGCTTCACATAACCTAATAGCACAGCAGTGACCCTACTGGGTCTTTTCTGAGCAAGTTTAAAAAAAAAAAAAAGAAGGAGGAAAAGAAGAGAAGGAACCCAAAGTTTTAAGCATCAAATTACTAAACAACAGAAATGGTATTTTCTGTCTTAGATATTTAAGAAAGGTTCATGAAAGACATGAATATTAAGCCAAACATTTGGTTGGCTGTGCTACGGAAGGCTGCAAGAATGTAAACTTTTTTTCAATGACTTCAACTCCTAAAAATCCTAATTTAAATCTAGGATTTTTAGCAGTGAGCAAGAGACTATATTTGGCAAAAAAAATCTGCTGGCTTTACTTAATTACCCAGCACATTCAAAACAATACTCCTTTATTAAAAAAAAAAAAAAAAAAAAGTCTGGTTTATTCACAGCATGTGTAGAACTTGGACCTTCCACCAAATTCCACTCTCTTCTCTTGCAATATATCTGTTGCTGTCTTATGTGCTTGACAGTGCCTGTACTTCATTTTCAGCAAATTAAATTTATGCCTCACTGGAACTGTGGTTTTGTCAAGGCACTGCTCCTAGGTATGGGTGGGGTTTGTTTTTTCAACCAGCTCTTGCTTAGCCACATGGGTACATGCTGTCACACCACACAACAAAATCTTCTCTATAATAACTGGTTCAAGTAGCCATCCACCTCATGAAAGTGAATCCCATTTAATTTACTTTGTGTTTACCATGCTTCCTTCAAGCTGTACTGTTGGCACAGACGGGTACTTATACAACTTTTATTTTAAGCTATTTATTTAGATTTGGAACCTCAGTAACACTTGTTGTCAGATTTATAGTGCATGTTTAAAACCAAGGTTCTAAAAATGTACTATTTCAGCAAGGAGGAAGCAGTCAATGAACTTATACACTTAGGAGTTTATTCTCTCCCTGAATATGATGCGTGTACACATTACTGATGAAGGAGCCAGGCCTGTGAGGCTGAGTGTTTATGTCTGTGTTTATGCAATTATGCTTGATCAAAACCCAAAAATATTATCTGCAGTCTTCCTGCAAAAATCCACGAGGCTGATCAGGGAAGATAGGCTTGGAATCTTGGATCACTGTAGTCCTGTGGCAGAGGAAGACCTGATGGAATTCTCTGTGGTCCATGGGTAAGCTCAGGTCTTGCTTTGAACTCTGAGGAAAATAAAAAGAACAAAAAGAGATGGACAAAATAAAAGAAAAGAAGACTTTTGCTCAGCCACTGAAAACATGTGATTCAAAACTGGCTTTCAAAAAATCTTCAAAGCTAGAAGGAGAAAAACATCTTCCACTTTCTAGAAAAAGCTTTCAGGCTTGTTGTAGGGCAGAAGGAAGCATTATTTTGTCAATAAATAAAAAATCTTCATATAGACAGCACTTGTTCTCAATATCCATTTTCTATGGCTAGCAGGATGACCAGCAATATGTATGGAGTGCAGATTTATTTATGTCTACAGGAACAAAAGCTACATTTCATGAAGGCAAAAATTGGTCTAAAAAAATTGGTTTGTGTTTTTGTATTAACCAATGTATTGTTTGTTGCCTTTCTCCCCTTTCAAAAGCAGTATTTCAAAATTTTGATTTAGAAAGCCACTGGTGTATGCATGTCAGCACTCCCTGCACTAATTAAACAATGGAAAAATAATGAAGGAAAAGTATTTGTTAAGGATTTGGTTTATTCAGTCTTCTTGAAAGTTACAAAAACCATAAAATTGCTAGGCAAACTCATGACTCTCTCTTTCTCTTGAGACTACAAAACTCAAATTTTACAACAGACTTGTGAAATAACAGAGATATGGGTGAAATGACATAACCACTCTTTACTCAGGACTTCAGTTAATCAGCAGTAGATTGATCAAGCACTCTTGGTTCTCCATCCTGTACTGTAGCTTCCAGGGTTCTACCCTTTTGAAAGTTTATACTCTTAATGATATTTACTACAATCATTTCTGCATAAATTTGATTAGTTTTAATGCAAGACCAGGTTAAAACTTGACAAAAATGTGGAAGGAGAAAGCCAACCTCTTTTCTTTCTTCATTGATACCAAAGAAAAGGTATTTAGAGAAAGAAATCAATTTTAAAATAAGATAATAAAAAGTGATAGTACAATACATGCCAACATACATATATATATATACATACACATACATATACATGAGTGCTAACCTTAAAACCTCATTGTTCACCCCGCTATGTTCTCCATATTCAAATAACTGTCCTTGATGTGTTTTCTTTATGCAAAGCAGTAGAAAATGGACACAAAACCCCACAACTTGTTAAAGCTGTCTTTTTAAAAGGTCAAATATTTAGGCTAATGAGTAGGAAAAGTGAACTTGGAAAATGAAGTATGATTTTTATAGCACAGGCTCTAGAACAGGATGATCACATAGACAGTGCCAGTGCTTCTGGATCATGCAAAAAACGCTGTAACACAATAGTTTTATTCAGACTGGGAGCATGTAGATGACTGAAGCAGGGCCTCAGTCATCTGTTCTGTTTGCACCGCAAAAACTGCTTCTCTTTCAGGGTAGGTGGGAGGGGGAATAGGCGAATTTTTTTCATTAAGAGTATAATTACATAATTACAAATGGCAGTACAGTTCTCTTACTGAAAAGTTATTGAGGGAAAACAGCATGAAATAATCAATAGCTCAAAACAAGGTTAAAACAAGGCTAAAATATTCATGGTGGTAATATATTCAATTGATAATCCTCTATACAGGACCTGTTCCATTGCCTGTTTTCCATGCCTCTGCAGAGGAGGAAAGTAATATTATCCAAAACACCAATTAGATACCTTTAAGGAGTTTTTAATAGGACATTCCTGTCTTGCTAGTTCTTGCCCCACTTGGATGCTACAAAGCCATGTAGATTTTTGCTTTCAAAAAATGCACTTTGCAGAAGTGCAAACCCTTTATTTATTATGAGATCTCCTCTTTTTGCTGAATGTAAAATTATTGTCGGATATATTGCAAAGATGAAAAGACATAGAGAGTATCATTTGGATGGTAAGTTTTTCTCCTTCAAATTACCTTTCCAGTTTAATTATTAAGAGTACCTATATTAATATCAATTTCCTTTTGCTGCCTGTGAAGCTGTGCATTTATGAAACATCACTAGGGTGAAATCTTATTGCCAGAGCTGTGAGTAGAGTTTCAAGTGGTTGCAGACAAGTGCAGGTGGTCAGCACTAAAACAGTGTCATTGTAAAGCACTTTACCTCATTTATAAGTGGTACAAGAAAGCCATTACGGCAACAAATCACTCAGCCCTTGCGGCCATGAAGTGGGGAGGGCACCACCACTCAGGTTTGCAGGAAATTAATTGTGAGCTGGCAGGCAATTTGTTATAAGCAGGGTGAAAATTGACTTTTCCCTTTCTTTTACCTCTTTTAACTTCCCTTTTTTTTTTCTTTTTTTTTCCCTTAGGAATTATTTGAGCAACAGTGTTACTATAAACTGATTCATAACAACAGTACAGGGATTTCTGTGAAGGTGAATGTGTGTATTGGTGTTATTTTAATCTATTTTCCATTCACTCTTCTTCAGGGGGTGTTAAACTGCATATGTGAAATAACAGTTGTGCCTGTAACAAACCCACATTCCTCATAGTGGTTTCAGTGGTGACTATAGAGGACTTTTAGTGGGCTGTCATGCAGAAATGGGCCAGTGATGGCTTGTGCTCAAAAATAATAGGAAGAAGTTTGCTTGCATTGTACTGTGTGATACAGTACACAATTTAGGATGCTGGCATCCAAAATGAGACCTGGGCTTTTCCCAAGAGAGTCAGAAAATAGTGCAGTTAAAAGGTCTTTCTAGAGCATAAACTGAAGGCAAATATTCAAGCAGAGCTGTTTACAAAGAAATATTTTCTAGTAGAGCCTAAGTGATTTGGTTCTCAGAATGACAAAAAAATTCCCCAAACAAAACCCACCAAAATCAAGCTGAAAAAAATCCCAGAGAAACTAACTCTTACGCTGAATTTTATTTTTTGAGAATATTGTAAGATTTTTTCCCTAAATTTCGTGTTTATTTAAAAGCTAATAAAGCCAGATAAGAGAATTAGGATACACCATGATAGAATAAAAATTAAACAATTTCTGTGTAGACTTTCAGTGATAAAATTATTTTATGTCAAAAGCTAGAAAATTAATGCTTTTGAATATAGCGTGTTGGAATTCTCTTATCTGTTAATTTTTTAGAACCTCTATACTTAAGAGCACCATAGTAAGAACTCCTGAAGCTGATTTTTCATTACACTTAATCCTCTGAGAGCTTCACTGAAAACATTTCCTCTGGGATCAGAGAGACTAGAAATCAATTCTGATAATATTAGAACAAACTTAAAGATCAAAACTCCCTAGAAAGTATGTGATTAATAAATAAAGAGATCTTTATTCCTTGTATAGTCTTTTTAGCCTATCTTCTACTTTGTTGTGCTCTGAGCAAATATTTTTGTCTTGCAAATGTTAATATCTTGAAAGATTTTGTAAAAACGTGTCTGAAATTATTCACTCTGAATTATGTGAGTATTTAAGCTAGTACTATTTGCAAAGTAGAATGTGAGAAGTTCAAAGTAATTAATGATATTGAGATATTGAAGGCATCTTTGCCTATCGCTTGTTGTTTGAGCATATGTGTCCAGGCTACATCAAGTCTCTGATGAGGGCTGAATCTGAATGTCATTTATTTCCCCCCACCAAAATAAGCCCAAAGTTTATGATGATAAAAAAGCCACTCTAAACACATGTCCAGCTATAGACCCAGTCCAGTGGTTTACTGAGGAAGAATTTTGTTTTACATGTTTGATGTCACCTCACCCTGCAGCTGACTGCTCCAACACCAGCAAAGTCCACCCAAGCATTTTTATTTAATATGCTGCAATCTTAAAACAGGGTTAGGTTGCCCTAATTATACGGTTAAGAATTCTATCACAAGTCACAGGCCACCTTGATGCTCCTGAAGGGGGACCCACAGAAGTGTTACACTTTGTCATCACCTGCAGCTGTTATTTAAGAGTACAGGAAGCACTGGTGGTAGATGAAATAACCTGAATTCTCATGTGCACTTTTCCTTCAGGAAACAGGTCACTAAACAGCATTTCTGGTGCTGAGCATTGCTACATCTCAGTGCAGTTGTGCAAGAAGAAAAAAAAATTATAAAAATAAATCAATGTTATATAAAATTAAAACATGGATTCACCATCTTTTGTGCCTTTTAGGATGTGTTCTTCTACCCTACCACGTGCATTTAGTCCAGAAGAATGGCCAGAAAAGGCCTGTCGACTTTGAAATTGTCTGGGGAACACTCAGTACCATGTCTCAGCCTGTGTGCACATCCCATATCCTGGACACAATGTGAGTGGTGGTCAGCTCTTCTGATGCCAGGTCAACAAAAATGGGGAAAGAATGGTTGTCACTTATCTCACTCCCTCCAATTTTTTTTGTTTCACTTAACAGCAGTTTGCTTGAAGGGAGAACAAGATATGGTCTGCTTGATGAACTCTACTTAATAATGATGAGGTTCAAGATGTGGTAACTGGAGCCATGAGAAACTCTGCTGGGATGGAACACCACTGAGCAGGGAAGCATGCATGCAGGGTGTGGCTTCCCAGCTGTGTGGGGCTAGCTCATTGAAATCCCAGGGCAGTTGTTCCAGAAAGTGCAATTGGTTTCATAGGGAAAATAATCAAGGTCTTTGAATCAAGGTCATAGGGAAAGTAACCATGGGTCTATCATCCTATGTATGATAGCAGTGTGTTTGCTCTGGGTCTGGGCCATGGCTTGGTGGAATAGCTGGGAATCTACAAGGGCTGGCTCTGAGGCATCACACAGCACAAACCCACTCACCCTTGTCCAAACATTGTTTGCAAGCCTAAATGTCACCAGCTAAAACACTCTACTGTTTGCCAAAGCAGATAGTATCTTTTTTGAAATTTATGTAGTTCTGACATAAAGAAACAAGAATGTATGTGAGGTCAGTGCACAAGCAGTAGAGGAGAGGTAGGAAGGAGCAGCAGAAAGGTGTTTTTGGGAGGCAAAAAGGAAGCAAAAAAGGAAAATATTTAGAAAAGGAAGGTTGCTCTGTCCCCTCCAAGGGGTGGAGAGTTAATCTGAGAGATGAGCATATCTTTAAAATTATTCATGAGATTTAACATGGCCTTATGTAAAAGATAAAAGCTACAGAAAGACCTTAAAGGGGAATTACAGATGTCATACAAAATTTTATTTTAATGGTATTTTGTCTTGGTTGGATCAGAGATTACCTGAATTTTAAACCTTGTTGTAGCTCAGTCTCATATAATCTCCTAAATAGAAAGGGTTATTAGTATCTAATATTTTTCTACGGTGCTTGAAGATATAAGCTGTATGTGGTGAGATAATGCCATAATTATTTTTTTTCTAACACATGAAGCCAATTTTCAGAGCCACTCTTTGCACAAATACCCATACAATTATAGTGTCATATTTAACTTAAATCTTTGGAACAGGAATGACAAAAAAAAACTAAAGTGGCCAAAGTTTTCATGTGGATATTTGTGTCTGAATCTTTGGGAAATCCAGCAGTGCTTTAATTTTTTGTTTTTCTAGTTTTGTAAAATTCTGCTTCCCTATTTGCTTTACCAGGAAGTAACAAATGTACAATAGCTATAAGAACAGTGTAAGGTGTGACATTGTTCCTGTTCAGGGCTTACTTCCAGTTGATCTTGTCCTTATTAGAAGACCAACACTTACACTATACAACGAAGAGTACACAAAGATTAAGTGTCACATTTCCAGGAATGCTCTCAGCTGTTGGGGTTCTGTCATGGTCAATCTCCTTAGGCCTTCCATCTCTTTAAAGTATATAAAAGAAGTATTTAATGCTGCTATTTATTTGTGGCAATTTGCTTTCAAAATGAATTTGAAAATAGTTGGATTGGATTTTATTGTTTTGGAGACTCTGCCTAAAGGAAATGCATGCCTAACCTGTGTTTCCACATACTTTAGCATCACTTTGTTTAAGATCTGGTAATACAAAAATGACACGGTTTGATAGGTAACTGGAAAAGAGGAGCTGGATTAGAGCACTGTGTAGAAAATACCTCGGTGCACTGTGGCAGTGTTGTATATTGTGATGTGAAGGTAAAGTTCATCCATGTCACATAGGAGAAGAGAGTAGGACAAAATAGATTGAGTGGCTTCACAAATTTGGGTACTTAAGGCATGAGCAAAAGCTTCATGCCAGTTTCAAAGGTTTTGTGTCCAGTCACAGATCAGTCAGTGCTTACAAAGTGAATGATGAGAGCAGAAATGGATGAGAGTGCCTTGAAAACATGAGCAGAACTCCAAGCTGTGGCAAGCAGCAACAAGGAGCTCCCATGCCCTGCCAGCATTTTGCTTAAACTATGTGAGATTTGTGCAATCGCTACTACTTCCTCTTGTACTTTGAGGACTTGAAGGAAAGTGCAGGCAAGGGAAAACATTGCCAAATAAAATCTCACAGGATTGGATGTGGGAGAAGATCTTGACTCTATCTGCCACTCGGCCTCAATTTTGCACAGCCAGATGAAATTGTCATCCTGTGTGTGTTCTCAGAGCTTGGATCAAATACAGTGTTTGTACTTGAGCACTGGTACAGACCGTGGTGGACAGCTTTTGTTTTGTTTTAGCTTTTTCTGGTTTGGTTTCATTTGTTTTGAGTCTGTTCATTTGTTTCTTTAATTTTAATCATAGAAATAAATAATTTCTCCCATATTTTGTTAGAGCTAGGACATCAGCAAACACTGCCCACTTAGATCCTGACAAGCAACTAGCAACCATGTGTATCCCCAAGAGGGTATACCCATTCTTCTTGCTTTACCTTTTTTCGTGAGGGTCTATAAAATGTAGACATTTGCAAAGTTAACTTAAGACTGTTAAAAAGCAAGATGTATATTATCAATCTGTGGTGGTTTGACAGGAAATATGTTTTCTGGGATGCTGTGGTCAGGCCAATGGATGCTCAGATTTTAATATTGGCACCTAGTGTGGCTATTTGGACATTGGATCTGCCTCTGAGAACACAGGGTTAAAAGCAGAGCTCTCCCCTGGGAGGCTCTCTTTGGATTTCCAGCGGGAAAGACTTTGGATCTCTCCCCTCCCCACCCCCCAGAGAGAGAGAAAGAGAGAGAGAGAGAGTGCTGGCCGCACAGCCCCCGGGCGGAGTTGGGGGGGGGAATGCCCTGCAGCGATGTGTCCGGACGCTTGTAAGAACTTTTAACCCTTTTGTGGACAATGAAAACTCTGCAGAGCATTGACCTCTCCTGGAGGGGGATGGAGCAGAAGATGAAGAGGGACCTGAGTAAGAGTTGGAGCTCTGAGCAAGGGAGAGATCTGAAAAGAATAGAGAACTCAGGTGGAAGAGATGATGGAGTAGCTTATACTGGACTCTTTTTGTGTAGCCATGGACAGAGCCATGTTTCCTTGTGATACAGGGACTGCATTCTAGGGGGAGGCAATGCCTCAGGACCAAGAAGGTTCGGTGTGGGTACCCCTCGGCCCCAGGGGGTGAAAAATATGGGGGGGACAGATGTGTGGAAGTTGAGACTGTGCCTTTTTGGAGTGGGATGAAGCAACCTTAAAAGATGACCCTAGAAGCAGCTCTGGTCTGTGTTCAGTGGTGAGAGCGCTGGACATGAAAGGAAGAGGTCACCATTGGCACAAGAAGGACTCCTTCTCCTCTTAATGAACTGAGAATTGAGTATTCTGAAGGGTGGCGCCAGACCGAGAGTCGATGATTTGGGGGATGTATTGTATTGGGAATTTGGTGGGGAGGAGGAGGAGATGTATTTGTGAAGTTTTCATTTTACTTGTGTGGGTTTTTTTTCCCTTTCCCTCGTAGTTTAGTTAATAATTTTTTTTTTTTATTATTTCTAAGTGGGAACCTGCTTTGCTTGTTCCTGGTCACATTTCACATCAGAAACCAGGGAGAGGGTATTCTCATGGGGGCACTGGCATTGTGCCAGTGTCAAACCATGACATTTTTGGTGCATTGGCCAGGAATCAAACCCAGGCCTCCTGCATGGCAGGCAAGAATTCTACCACTGAATGGTAACCACATGGCTACTACCGTTGCCATGTTCCCTATCCCTGGTGTTGATAAGGCTGTTCTTGAAATGAGTCCCGTTGTCCCACTTGATCCTCTCAGGGGTACCATGTCTCCACAGGACTTGCTTTTCAAGGCTCAGGGCCGTAGCATGAGACACAGGGTAGGTTTCCAACCATCCAGTGGTGGCTTCCACCATGGTCAGCACGTAGTGCTTGCCCTGGCGTGTCTGGGGCAGATTGACTACATCACAGTGGGGTTTGACTGCCCCACTCTTAAACCACCACACAACCTTACAGCTCTTTTTGGAATCAGATTACAATTTCCTGATTCAAATTCTTTATTGAGAATATCTTCACTGATTTCAGTGGTTCTGAGTCTGTCACAGCTGTTCAGGCTTCACAAGCATATTTGAATCAGACTCATTATGACCCCACCTTTTCAGCTGATCAACCTGCTAGAGAAACTTTGTATTTTTAGTTTTACCAAGCACTTCCAGCATCCCTGGATATACTGGGAAAAAAAGCATTCAGGCATTTTTATAGCTTTTCTCCCCCTGGAGAATTTGGATGCTGTAATATATTTCCCTCTTTTTTCCTTATATAAAACATGATTTATATCTTCTCTCAGAATTAACAAAACAAAAATAAAAAGACTACTCACAATTTTTGATGAGTTGAATCTTCCAGGGTTTGAATCCTTTGCAAAAGTCTGTAGTTTGGCTTTCTCTCTTCTCTTCGTATTGTGTATGTGCCTCATTTTCTTCGATTTCACAAAATTATTTGAGTTTATCCATTAGCTTTTTTCCTCAGTTGCCAGTTTCTTTTCTTTTACAAGTTACTTTATCAACTTGATTAATAAGTGCCCTCTTTTCTGCATGTTTTAGCTACCTCATTTCCACAGTGTCCATTCATCAGAACCTGACTCTATGCAATACCTCCGCCATTTTGTCTATGTTTTCTATCTCTCTCTTCCCTAGTTTCCATTTCCCCCCTGTACCTGTCACTCCTTGCTTTTAATGATGTTTTTTGGAAAGTTGTACTCCTCTAAGTGAAGATGTCTTTTCTTTAATTTTTCCCCTCTTTTATCTTTTTTTACTTTTCACTCTTATTATAATTATTGTGATTTACTTTTTTGTTCCCATAACAAATAGCAAAATTTGATTTCATTCGACATTTTGGAATTCGTGTCAAAATCAAAATTGCCTTCTCAAATTGCTACTGGTTTAGAAGACACTTCCTAATTTTTAAAATGAGAATAGAAGCAGCAACAATATCTTTCAGGGTATTTTCTTCAGTAAAATGAGGCAAATATTTTCAGTTAAATGTTTTTGTCACAGAAGAAGAAATTTTGGGCCAAAACAGAGAATTTGCTGTGTTTTGACAGTAGGTAAGTTATGACACAACTTCTCAGTGTTAAGTTGAAGACCTCTGTGGAAATACTTATATATTTGTATAGTGAGTCCGTCTGGGCTAACTATGGTTTCCTCTGAATTAATCTATTAATCTCTGATTGAATGGGAGCAGTGCTGGCTGCTCTGTATAGGACCTGAAAAGAG
Organism: Molothrus ater; assembly: GCF_012460135.2. NCBI lineage: Eukaryota > Metazoa > Chordata > Aves > Passeriformes > Icteridae > Molothrus > Molothrus ater. The sequence continues at coordinate 58,833,072 of NC_050511.2, forward strand.
TTTTCAATTAAAGGACTGTAAGAGTTAAAAAAGTATTTAAGAGTTTGTACCTGCAAGAACTTGTGTTTCTGCCTTTTAAACAGGGGCTGCTTCATGAATATTGAAGCTTCATGATTCCCAGCCTGATCAATTGTTGAGTGAGCATGGAACAGAGAGCCAAGGACACTAATCTTATCAGCGTTCCTCTTTAAGCTGTTCCTGCTCATCATTACTTATCACTCAAGGGACTGTCTAGGTTTGAAATATAGGTGTCTGTTAAGGAAGGCAGGAGCCTCCCTTGGAATGGAGAATTTGAGCCCCCTCCCTCCGAATTATTATAATTTTGAAATTAAGGGGCTCTAAGGCAAAAAGATATGAGAATAGGAATAACAGTTCTTTTCTAGTGTGTATAAGAAGGCAAACAAAACAACAAAGACTATGTCACTAACAACAAACAGAACCAGAAACCCAGTAACAGTGTCCTTCTTGGCCACCGGCACTTTCCCCATTGGTGCAGTTCCGGTTACAACCGGCAGTGGCGCTGGTGGCTCCCAGTGGGCCGGGCCGGTGCAGTGATCCCCACATGGCTGCAGGGGGCGCTCCAGTGCGGGCTTGGGGAGCACACGGTAATGGCGGCTTTGTCTGAGATGGGAAAGGATGGAAGAGAGGCTTTGCTTCCCGAACCCCCTGGAGCAGTTGGTCCCAGTGCCCCAGCAGGACTCTCGGAAGCATCAATGAGCAGAAATCCCAGAGTGGTGGATAAGATGTATCAGAAACTCCGTGGCAGTAGTTGGAACTGTGGGATGCCCCGGCAGTGCAGGCGTTGTGGGGCACAGCAACAGAAGAAAGGCAGCTCCCAGCTGGGTTATGGTGGTGGCAGTGAATTCCTTTCTCCAGGCTATGGATCTGACTGTCCTCCTCCAAAGCCCAGAGAGAGCGAGAGATCCGCAACTGCCCCAGCCCCCATCCTTTTACCTCTTTCTATTCTCGTAGTATTACTGTCCCTCTGAGAGAAACTCCCAAAAACCAGAGTAGCGCCCCCTCCCCACTCTCTCAAGCACCCAGTCATCAGTGCTTCTTAGCAATTCAACGGGAAGGAAAAAAATTCCACAAGTAACAAGGAAAGAAAAGGAAAGAAAAGTAAAGAAAACCCAACCCACAGCAGGGACAACAAAAAACCTCAACAAGTAACAACAGTTTCAATCATGGAAACCCAAGTAATTCAGCAGCAAGCTTCTTTTGCAGGTCAGAACCTGGATTTTTAGGATTAATTAATTTCATGTCCAAAGAGCATTAGAAATGTTACTCAGTTTGGTTCTAAAAGAAATTTTGTCAAATATACTGTATGTAATAGAGTCTAGTGGAAATGGTTAACCACATATTTACTCTAATTAATGAAAATTAAAAGGAACATCTTAAATTTTAATTTGGTGTTTTGCCAATTTAAGCATGAGAAATTATGAATGAGGTATATTAAAAATGAACACAGCTTTTATTTTTGTGGGCTATATAGGCCCTCTTCTTACTACACACATTAGTTAGCAAAGTCTCCTTTCAGTAGCGGAAATTTCATTATCACTTCTAACGCAGGTTTTGTAGGACATTAAAGTTTCCAACAGTTAATGACTTTGGTTTCTTTCTTTGCAGGTTCACCTTTTGTGAAAGAGCATGGAAGAGGAAAGAAATGACAGTGAGAGTGAATTATGAATTCCTGAAAGCTGAGGTCAGAAACTGCTTGTATTGTGGAAGCTGAATTCACTTCTCTTGATTAATGCCGGGCAACAGTGATCACATGCATGGGTTTCCTGAAGCAGTTGTAGCTCATGTATTAATCGTTCAAATTTTTCAGTGCAATATTTTAAGAGTAACACAGCACTGCAAAAATCTGTCAGTTGTTTGAAAACTGGTGTCCGAAGTTCCTCACTTTCCACTCTTGGATAGAGATCAACATCCTCCAGACTGCCTTGCCAACAGTGAATATCCTTCTCAGCTTTGACCCATGCATTCATGGCACTTGGATGGAGTACCAGCAACGCCGCCACCATGTCCCGATGCTGTCCATGCTACTGTTACCCTTACATCTGGTGGTTTCTGAGTCAATATAACTCGGTAACTTTTTAGGTACTTACCTAAGCAACTCAGTAACTCTGTGAGAGTCACCCCACAGTGGGACAACTGCAATTATATCTCACAAAGTGTCACAGCTCTTAATTACATGGTCTCCAAAGTGCTTGGAGGTTCCCTGACAAAAGTCATTTCAATGTGCAAAATACTGCAGCAAAATAAACTAATCTAGATAGCAGAGGTCAGTCCTGTCTGCCTACATTAACCTAATAGCCTGTGCTTTTCCTCTTTCCTTCACCATTTGCCAAAACAGATAGGATTTGTTTTTCCCTTGATCCCATGGATTTGACAGTGAAATAGTATTCTCAGTTTGTCATCCTGAACTTTCCCACTTTCCTGGTGATGTGGCCCATGCCATGAGGAAGATCTGTAATTGTGGACAGATGCCTTTTTGAGGAATGTCCAGATACGGCAGGAGAGTGGGAAAGTACCATACAGAAACCATGGACTCCCCAGAGCAGCAGCTGAGGCCTGGAAATGGCTAGCTGTGTGAAGAGCAATGATTTTTCAAAAGCTATGTCTTAGAATTTCAACAAGATACTATAAGGAGTCTTTTTTTCTCAATGGGGTAAATATTTCAGTACTTATTTTGAATATTTCAGTATATCTCAGTACCAATTTTGAATACACTTTTTTGGGAACGGTGATCCTTCTGTCCTCAATCTTCAAAGATTGGAAAACTGCTGAAAATTGGTTTTGTCAATAAAGAATAGGACTCACTCAGGATCCAGCAATGGGCTGTATGTACATTAGAGGTACCAAGTACATACACAAGACTAGGGATAAAAACAGGCTCAATAACTGTCAAAATCAGTCAGCCCTGCTATTCTCCATATCCTAAAGCTCTTAGCATACTTTACAGTGGAACAAAACCAAATGATGTCTGATAGGTACATAGAAGATGCAACATCAGAGCAAATTGAGAAGACAGCGAGACCCATTTACTCAAAGTGGTGCTGTCGCAGTGAGTGTGGCTGTGACAAACCTCTCTGGTTACCTGACTTCAGGATGAGGGTGGCGAAAATGAAAAGGACTGGGTTCAATGGAAAAGAACTTTAATAAAGGGTGAAAAATAACAAACGTGGGTTTGTTATTTTTCACCCTTTATTAAAGTTTTTTTGCCAAGAAGAAGAGCACAATAAGAGGGGCAGGATCCAAAGACCGGAAACAAAGGGGAAGCAACAATATATACACTTGGGGGTGGAACATTCAAGAACTATAACCATATAGGGAAAACACCAAAGGCTTATGGGGGATCTCTCAGGCTCACCCTAAATTAAAAAATATTATTCCCAGGGCTTGTAACTAACTGAGTCTTTCAGAGTAAAATCCAGCTGACTCCAAGTCACAGCTGCCAATTCCCACATAGAGCCAGCTTGAATATTAGAGGGGAATGTTCCAGGACTTTTCTATGCCTTTTTTATACCTTCTGGGGCTGGATACAGCCAGTCTCCCTTGTTTATCTACCCCACTACCCAACATCTTCACAGGAAACAAATTTCAACCTATATCCAGCCCAAACCTTTCTTATTATCTCTTGTCCTCCTATCATATACTATTTTGCAAGACTTGTCTTCATCTCCTAGATGACCCCCTGGTGCAGTGGTCACTCTCATTTGGTGACATCTACAAATTTCATGGAAGACTGCTCCAGCATCTCTTCCATGACACCGACAAATGTGATTGGTCAACAGGACATGTCTCACATATATCTGGAGTAGCAGTCACCATTGATACTACCGGTGATATTAGAACATCATGTTATTGCTTTAAAGAGCAGAAACAAGCAAACAAGATCTTGGAGAGACTGGCAGACTAGAGATTGCACAGAGAAAATCATATCAATGTTCTGTGGGGGGGGGGACCACAGGGAGGAGGGCACGGAGATGCCCTGGGAGGAGACTTCAGCCAGACTGTCAATCAACCGTGGTCCACTCCCTGATTCTAGAAGGTTCTTCACTCCCCCTTTCCCAGTTGGGTCTCATCTTAGAACCACCCTTGCCCTCCTCTCTCACTGGTGTACCCCTTGTCACCCACCTCAACTCCTCCCCTGACTCCCCTTACCATTGGACACATGTATCCTGACCCCGCCTACCTCGCCCCAGTTATAAACCCTGGCCCCACCCCTGTTCTGGGTTCTGCCACTGGCTTCCTTTCAGCAGTGGTTGTGTTCCTGCCTGTCTCCTTGCTCTCGCCTTACCTGGACCCTCCAACCTTCCTGCAATAAACCCTGTTGGACCTATAGCCATGTTCAGAGCCATCCTTCATCGTCTGGTCGTGGGCACGTCTTTTCTTCCGGGCCTGAGAGCAAGGTGGGCTGGGATAGCTGGTCACCCAGAGCAAGAGGAGACAGCTCTCGACCACACCTGCCCAGGAACAACACCACAATCCCACAATATTCATAAGATGTGAAGTGCTTCTTCTCAGGAGACAGTCTATTCACTGAGATTCATTACGCAAACTTAATGACTCTAACATTTGCAACTCTTGAAATTTATTGTTTCAGTCAGGTCTTGATTACTAGCATATCTGACTGAAAACAAGGGACTGAACTTTGAATTTTTTCAACTGTTTCATGGAAGAAATAATAACTAATTAATAGCATCATACTTCTTAAAGAGTCCTCCAAACTACTTTAGCAAATCTGTGAATAGAGAAATTAGAGTTGTTAGAAGCAAATTATCAAATTTCTGGTAAAGACTACTTTGATAATGTTATTGGCATCTAAATGACAATGTCAGCAGAGTGCTCTGTGAGACAGACTTCTCCAGAAACATTGTCAGCCACAAACAGTACCAAGTTCCTGCACTGGAGTTCATTGATGCTAATGTTTGAAGGCTTTCAAAGCAAGACACAGGAAAGTGGATTTAACTCAGCAGCATTCCCCCCCCCCCCACTTCCCACAGTTCCCCTTATCAGGCTGCTTACATAGCCACATGGTTTGTCCTAGCAAGGGTAATCTTTTGTTAGGTAATCTTTATGCTCCTACTTGAACTTTGTGATCCAGCTAAAGGCTAGCTAGGGAAGCTGTATAAATCTGTTGGGGGTTGGGTTTTGCTTTTCTTTCCTTGTTGCTTGTGGAAGTTTTTCCCACTGAGTTACTAAGAAGCTCTAATGGCTGTGTGCATGAGATGGCAGGGAGGGGGAACTCCTCTGGTTTTTTTGCGAGTTTCTCTGGGGCAGGGGGGGATGACACAGAGATACTGCGAGAATAGAGGCAGGTAAAAACTTGGGTGCTAGGGAGCTGGGGTCTCTCTCTGCTGGGCTTTGGAGGAGAATGGTCAGACTTGTGGCTTGGGGAAAAAGGAATTTGCTACCACCACCATAATCCAGCAGGGAACCTTTCTTCTGCTGCTGGGCCCCACATCCCCCTGCTCTGCCAGGATTCCAGCTATTGCCATGGAGTTTCTGATACATCTTGTCCACCACCCTGGGATTTCTGCTCATTCCTGTTGTTCCAGCTTGCTGCTTGCAAGAATCCTGTTGGAGCACCAGGATGGACTGCCCCAGGGTTTTGGGAAGCAGATCCTCTCTTCCATCCTTTCCTGTCTGGGCCAAGCCGCTATTACAGTGTGCTCCCTGAGCTCACACCAGCGCGCCCCCTGCAGGCGCGGGGGAATCACTGCAGCTGCCCTGCCCACTGGGAGCCACCAGCACCCCTGCCGGCTGTGACCGGAACTGCACCAGAGGGGAAGGGCACCGTCGCTGGGCTCTGGTTCTGCTGGGTGTTAACGCTGTAGTTGTTGTTGTTTTGTTTGCCTTGTTATACATACTAGCAAAGATCTGTTATTACTATTCCCATATCTTTGCCTGAGAATGCCTTAATTTCAAAATTAAAATAATTCTGAGGGAGGAAGTTTGCATTCTCCATTCCAAGAGAGGCTCCTACCTTCCCTAGAAGACATCTGTCTTGTAAGCCAAGACGAAATCATAAGATGGTGTCTAGGTTAATGCTTTCCTTTAAGCAAAATAATATGTAGTAATATACAATACAACAAAACAAATGTTTTCCAGTACTTTTGAATGCACAAAAAGTACAAAAATCTTACTCTTGTTCAAAGTTTGTACATCCTTACACTTATATTGAAAGAACATTTTGGAAACTTTCCTATTAAACTCTTAAAGGTCACTTCTAAATCAAAGTACTCAAATATTCCTGTAGGGATAGTATAGTCTGTGTCATCCTATGAATGTGCAGCACCAATTTAATTCCATCATGTCTCTGTGAAAGTGTAGTAAACCCACTCCTGGAGGACTGCATTCCCTCCACATCGCTGTGTGCCTCTGCATTTCAGCTCTGTTGTAACTGCCAGACATCCAGAAACCCCAGCATCCAGGCATTGTTGGAAAAATAGGAATGGTTCTCAGCTTTTTGGAGAGAGAATGAAATTAGAGGTAAGAAAAAACTGGATGATATAATACAGCAAACACAGACTGACTTCTTACTGTTGTTGAAAAATATTGAACCTACACATCCACCTTTTGAATATATTCAGCTACATGTGAGGTAACTCAGTAACTTCTAAGACCTGCAGTTAAGTTCTATGTTATTAAAAAAACCCAACAGCTTTCATATCTAGTCTTTGGGTTTTTTCCTATTTTTATTTTTAGAAAATTAGGCAATTGATGGACTTCCAAGAGGAATAGTAACAAACTTGAAAATATATGCCTAAATATTTCCATCAAGTAACAGCTAGTTCTTACCTACTATCAATATTATGTGCTGTAATAAATTACTTCATATTATTATTATTATTAAAATTATATATGAAATAGGTTCTACTTATTATATATATAGGCTCCACTTAAAGAGTATAGCTTTTCAACAGTCCCACTGAATAAAGCAACTGAAGAATCTTTATTTTGTGAAAAACTGCAACCACCCATCCTACCTGCTGGAAAACACACCTCCACTCTCCATGTGGAAGAAATACTTGAATGACTTTGCAAAAAACAAACATTTAAATGCAGCTTCTTAGAAAGCCAGTATCACTGTGACTGCCTATCTTGGACGCTTTGTGTTTTCTCTGCCCTAGTGAGGCTTCTCTGCGTAAGTCCTTTTATTTTCTGGAAGGCCAATTTATGCTGACACTTCAAATGTTAAAACCCTTGCATTGCCTTGCCTTCCCGGAACTCCCCTTCCCTTCCTGGAACTCCCTTTCCCTTTCCCTTTCCCTTTCCCTTTCCCTTTCCCTTTCCCTTTCCCTTTCCCTTTCCCTTTCCCTTTCCCTTTCCCTTTCCTTTTCCCTTTCCTTTCATCTTCTATCCCTGGATACTACATATGTGAAGTGGGGCCACCTTTTAACTTCAGAGATTATTGCAATAAGAGGTCAGTGGAAATCAAACAAACCTTCAAAATTGCAAGGGCAGTAAGTTGCCCACAAAACTAGTACCTGGATGCAAAACTAAATGGATGGCCAGTTTCATCCCAGACAGTCCATCAACAGCCTAACCACAGGTCAGACCTACTCCAATGTTCCTCATACTGTCCTCTGACATTCACCAAGAAGCCATACATTTCTGCCCAAAGAATTTCCTCGCAGGATTGCTTTAAAGAGGGAGGCAAAAGTGAGTGTCCTAAAGAAAATGCACATGTATGCCACCTAATGAAAGATTTACTAAAAAAAAAAAGTGGTAAATTAAACTTTCATTGTTGATTGTATAAACATGGGGAAATGGGAATCGGACTTCCACCTCATTTCATATCAGCCTGATTTTTCCTACACTTGAGGAAAAAAAAAAAAAAGTTCATAACTGTTTGGTTTTTTTATGTGAATTCCTTCAGGTGGGCTTCTGCTAATTCACTTACTGCCCATTCAGCTGCCTGTATAAGTATTCAAAACATCACTTTTTTAGGCTTGCTTCCAGCAGTTGAATGACTGTTTATGGTTCTTCATGTTGTATTGCTGATGTAAGACAGGATTTAGGTACTTTTTGGTGATAAGTGACATACATTATGCTTGTTTTGAATGCACATACAAGCTAGAGATTGTTTGATTCAAAATAATGGTTAATGAGAAAAAGACACCTCAGCTCCAAAGCATTTGCAGTCTGAGGTAACAGAAACTGTACATGACAATTTAATAAAAATTTTATCATAGGTTGTTTGATTCAATCAATTTAGACTCCAAAGACAATTTAGGCTCTGAGGACTTAAACAGGCAATTAAAGGGCAGCTGCTGAGAGTCACATGGGCAGATGAATTCATCCATGTGTAAACAAACATGGAAAAGCTTGAAGGTCTTTATGGCAAGGTTTGGATTCAACACCTCTTTTAGTTTTTAAGCTACTGCCTGATTTCTTGATGTGATGAATTCCAGTAAAAAATCCAAAAAGCCCCAACTGAATGTATCTGGTTCCTTTGCCTTTGATTTCAGGTTTTCTACCTAGCTATGCTTCTGTGTGTTAAATGAAAATTACTGGGTTTATGATAAGAAAAAGTGTGATTTCCAGCTGTTGATCTGATTTCTTGTTAACAGAATTTTGACTACAAGACAGCCATAGGAACTTGATCAAGGTATAGTTTTAAGGAACTAGCACAAAAGAAAAAATTGCTAATGATGAAGATACTGAATTGAGTGTGTCTAAAGTGTTGAGGCAGATTCTTTAGGATGAGTTATCTGGAGGGACACCAAATATAAAAGTGCTGATAAAATTATGGGGACTTGTGCCATTAGTTCTGCCTTAAATGCTGCAGAGCAAATGAGGGGTGTGAGTACCTCACACCTTTTTGTTGTTAGCTTTCACTAATTGTGCAGGAATATCTTTGATTCACATATGACTGTATTTTTGAATCAGCTAAGCTGTGTGTTATCCTCCTGAAAAATATCTTTTCTACTTACTGACTAGAACACAGCAGGCACTATCTTTTTGCCACAGCGCAAAGTGAAATTCTATCTAATCCCCAAATTAGGGTTCCTGTTCCTTCTAGTTTAATCTACAATACTGGGAATTTGTTATACAACAAGAAACACATTTTAGGAATTGTCACTTTTTAAAATTCCTTTTTGTGTTTGGAGCGTCACAAGCATTGTGGCTCAATTCAAGCCTATTGCAGCCTGGAAAATGAAATATAAGCTAAAAATACTATAGAAATGGAAATTTTTATCCTTAATCTTCTGTAAGGTTTTTACAATCTGCAGTGAAGCTACCTGAACCTCAAAGAGACTATGACTGAAAATAGAGGAGTTTTGAAGCAATTTGTAGTTCCTCTCATCCATCCTGGCCAAGCCTATGAGTCCTGCTCATGAAAGGATCTTTGCAAGGAGACCTTGCTCCACCCAGGGACCTACCAAAAAGCCTGCAGAAGCTCTGCTTTTACAGGATGGCTCTGTATTGAAGGAGAGGATGGTGGGTTAGTGTCACCAAGGATGATGAGGACAAGAATAGCTCAATAGATAAAGGTGACTGTTTAAAATATTGGCAATCTAGATTGTAGTTTTTCTCCTGCTGTTGGTTTCGGGGGAAGTCCTGAGCATATCTCTTACTCTGTGGTGAAGGTGGTGGCCCATGTAATGGGAGAACAGACCCATGGAGAATGACAGCAATGATATTTGCAAAAAAAAGAAGGAAGGATGTGGGATAAGACTATCCCATACCAGATAACATGGTTTCCGGGGAGGCTCGACATGACCAATGCTATGCTTCTATGCAGATGCATCAGGAAAACTAGACAGCTCCCAGATTAGGGAGGACCTCCATGAGCTTCTGGACCTCCATGAGCTTCTGAGAAGCCAAGGCCTGGCAGAACATGCTTTGGTATTAGTAACTTGTACCTGTATGCCAGTGGCATGTATGCAAAGGGGAAGAATCACCTCTCCCTCTGCTTTCGATTATGAAAATTCTGTAATTTATACAGGCTGTATGTCAGGGCTGAATAGAGGCATAGAAAATTTGCAAATAGGCATTGATAAATAATCATGCTACCAAAATAATTTGTATTTGTAACACATCTAATGCTCTTAAACCTTACTGTGGATGAATCTGAAAGACAGAAGTAGTATTTTTATAGTAATATTCTATAAAATGTCTTAGAAAAAGAAGCAAGTCCCTCTGCAGTGCACATTTATTTTCCTTTATATGATTTAGAAGATTCTCATGTGACAATCATTTGTATTGTATTTGTAAAATGATATCTATGAGAATAGCACTACTATAATACATTACAATCCAAAGTTCTTGAGCAGCAGAAAGCCACTAAGACAGTGCTTCACCATGGAGCATTTAAATGCTTCACAATGCTTCATGATGGAGCAGTTTAGAGAGTAGCTTTCATGTACAGTACTTTAAAGGACTGCTACATGTTTGTAGTGCTTTTGGAAAAGCAGGGTAATACTGAGGGGACAACTCACCAGTGAGCTTCCTGTCACTGAACAATCATGTTGCATTTCCAGCAAATCCAGGTGGGAACATTTTCAAGGAAATTTTGAATACTTCTCCTTTTGCCCAGAAACAGCTTAGCTATTTTTAGGGATATTTTCCATTGGCCTGAAGCACATTTCAGTTGCTGTAGCTTGATGGAGAGTGGCATATTGTATGTTATGTTGAATTGAGAAAATGACTCTGTTGCATCTTGTCTGCATTTGGCACTGAAGGATGCTGAGATGCTCATATTTCCTCATACTTGTGCCAATTTGTATGCAACACAGATATACCATAAATAAAATGTAGGGTATTGGGTCTATCCTGCCCTCATTTAACCTTGTGACACCTTGATGGCTGTTGATTTCTTTGTAGGAGACTGGAATCAGTCCCAGTGTGCTCCAGCCATAGGGTTTGTGGTACTTAAAACTAAGGCACTGTCAGTACTGTGCGAAGATCTCCTATAGTGACAGGTTTTTTTTAAATTAAAAATGTCAGTAATGTACCCTGCACTCCTCATGGGGTTGGAGAAACAGGCCATCCTGTGGAGAAATTCATTTCCAAGTTATTGTTGTTTGACACTGGCCAAATGCCAGGTGTCAAGTCTTTCAACCCCAGAAGTCTTTTGTTCACCCTCTTCTGCTATAGCTGGGCAGAGGAGAGGGAAAAAAATTGATGAAGGGCTCATGAGTTGAGATAAGGACTGGGAGAAAAGCACTCTAAGCACAAAACAGGTCCAAATTTAAGGGCGTAAGTTAAATTTATTATTAACAGAGTCAGAGGAGGATAATGAGAAGTACAATGAGTCTTTAAAACACCTTTTTTCCCCCCCAGTTCCTCCCTCCTTTGCCCTGACAGTGCAGGGAGGCAGGGTGTGGGGGTTTTGTTAAGCTTGTCACTCGGGATCTTTTTCTGTTCACTCAGGGAGAGGAGTCTTTCCTCTGCTATGCCGTGGGGTCCCTCCTATGGCCAAATAGTCTTCCCAAAACTGTTGTGGCATGGCTCACTCATCCACGGAGTGCAGTCTTTTAAGGATAGGCTTCTTTAGTTTGGGAGTAAGGGCCTTTTCTCTATTTCTAGAAGCAGGTGCTCTCTTTCTCTTGATTTGGGTCTCCCACTGGATTACAGCTTTCTTTGGTATCTACCCACTCCAGCCTGAGCAGTTTTCCCATGGGCTGTGAGTGGAACTCTGCATCGCCTATGAACTTCATGCATTACAAGGGAACAGTTTGTTTCACTACAACCCTCACCACAGCCTGCAGAGAAATCTTGGCTCTGATGCTTGGAGCACTTCCTCTCCCTCCTCCACTGACCTTGGTGTCACCATGTTGTTCTCCCTCCCATGTCCTCACTCCCTTCTCTTTAACTAGAAGAAAAACCTGTAGGTACGATTGACAACAAGTTCCACTAATTCAAAGATTATTTCAAGATGCCGCAGTGCCAAGAGGTTGATTTTGTCTAAGTTCTGCAGGTTGTTTGCCATGTTTTCACTGCTAGCCAGGCAGCCCCTGCCACCACCATGTGAGCTGTGGTGGCTGCTGCAGCGCTGACTCTATGTAACGCCTCTCTCAATGCAGGGCACTGTGAGGGGGAAGCCGCCGCCACCTCTGCCCTTCTGCCCATGGTACAGCTGGCTAGGTGTGGCCAGGCAGGCAAGGCTTGCCACAGGCTGTGCTGGGATGGCCCCAGCGGCAGTGCCTTGCCATCACTTGGAAAAAACCCTGCCCATGTGCTGCTTTGATTTTCTTCTTAAATAGGTCATCACAGAGGCATTACCAATCTCTCTAATAGGGCGAGCAGCATGCCCATCTTCAGATCCATCAGCGATTGGCTGTGTTGCTTGTAGCAGCTTCTCACAGAAGCTACCCCTGTGTCCCTCCCCCACCACTACCAAAAAACCAGACTGTGCCGAGACAAGATGTATGTTTAGGAGGTCCCTTTGTCCTGAGGAGCACCATAACTGTGTGGGGATATCTTCACCCATTTTCCTTCATTCCTATCACACAGTGCTGGGATGTGATCAGATTCAGTTTCTTCTATTTATCTTGAGACTAGATGGGCAGATGAGCTGCATGGCTAGAGCAAATTGGGTTCCAGGGAATCAGCTGCAAAATTGCTTTTTTGCTGTTTTCCTCCTCAATCTTGTATCACATTTGGGGAGAAAAATAAAGTTCTTAGGCACTCTGTTTTAATCTATATAACTAGCACAATTTGTGTAAGTCAGCTTTTCATAACTGACTGAAATGTGGACAATTAAACAATTTTCTTTGGAGACGCAGAAATTGCAGTGATTGTCCAGAATGAAATTGCTGTGGTTTTCTAGATCCAGTGTGTGAGGAAGAGGACTCCGCACTCTATAGCAATCTATCTTGCACTGCTGGATGCAGACCATCAGGCTGAATTTGCACAGGGATTACATTACTATTAACCATCACAACTGACAGTGATGGAGTGACGGGAGTCTCACAAGATAATTTTGTAACTCAGCCACTAGAAACAGGAGATTTTAGTTTTTAAATCTACAGTTATTTTCAACCTTTAGGTATGTACATCTTTATTGCCTTAGAAAATGCTACATCTCTTATGTAAAGATCTGAGCAATAAGCAAAAAAAGATTTTCTTATTTAAATTGAAAAGATCAGCCACAGTTTGCTTGACAAGCTGAATGGCACATTGAAGTCACTTCTGATTTATTTATTTTAGGATATCTGTTCCTATCACAATCATTTTCTTTAGCCCTTGAAAATGAGTTGAGGATGCACTTTGGTTTTGTGTGTTACTTAGCTGAAATAGCAAATCAAAGTTTATCAAAAGTTCTTCTAAACTATTTTTCAAGCCAATCAGTTCATTTAGGCTGTTGAAAGATAATTTTTAAATAGCTCTTAGAAACAGTTTTTTAATGACAAATTGAGGCCCTGTCCACAGAAAATTCCATGAATCCAGGATAGGACTTGAGTCAGGATGAAACATCAGTGAATTGATGTTTAATCATGTAGTTTCAACTTGTGGTGAATCAAGTAGCACCTCATTAGGAGTAATCCTTTCCACCATGGAGTGAAACTGCAATAATTATTTCATGCCCTCACATCACTGCCTGATGTGTAATCTGATGCTGTATGTATCTTAAAAAAAATGAAGACACAAACCACGATTTTCTTTTTATTTCCTATCTGTTAAAATGCAGTTTGTAACATGCAGGATTATCACTGCTCATAACCATGACACTTAATTACATTTCAGGAGTCAAATTTAGAATTTGAATGTCACTTAAGTAGTTTGTGCACACTTTATAACATAGATTTAATCCAGAAAACTTGAAGAAAACAGATAATTTAATTTTATAATCAGTTCACCAGATATAGGCTGTGAGGTATGGAAATATTTTGAGCATTTTCTATATTTTTTAATGAAGTGTTACTACAATGAGAGGTGGATGTTACAGCACAGCTGTTGCTGTACATAGCAGTGGCTGCTGTGCTCTGCAAAGAGCATCATGCGCCGGCTCCCAGTGAAGCACCAGGACTCCAGCCAAGGATGGCTGGCAGTAAGCAGGATGCTGTGATGGTTTTCCTTTTCTGGTTTTTATTTTCCCTCTGCAGTGGATAAACACGTCAAAAATTTTGGAATTAAAATTTCAGTATTATTAGGGGACAAAAAATTGAGACTGGATATTTTTTCTTTCTGCCTTTGCAGATGTATAAACTGTGTCTCACAGGAGTTCTATGAGTGTGGTTCTATGAGTTCTATAAGGGGACCTTCTGGAGTCTTTCTCCAGGATGTGTTTGCTTCTTGTGCTGTTACCTCCTCCCTGCATGGTGATCATCTCCACTGATGATATTTTGTGAAGACACAAGATTTATGTGTTCCATGAAGATGCAGACCAAGTTCTTCCTTTTAGTGTGGAGCATCTAAAGTTATGGGGAACATGTTATCAACAGTAAAACAAATGTGCGTCAGATCCCCAGGGGACTTGTGTGCAGTGTTCCTTCCAAATATCTGAGAACCAGAAGTACTGTTATTCAAGTATTTCTGAAGCAAAGGAAACAATAGAATGTGTCCATAAATCTTTGCTCATAAGCATGTGAAGCTGTAGTACTCAGACTTTATGTCTGAATGGTACGTGACACAGGTAGATTAAACTGGAGTATTTGGATCTTCACTTCCCAGGTAATCCTTGTAAATGGAAAATCACACATTTTACCACTGAAAGAAAAGTGTACATGTGGTGTTCTACGTGCTCAGGTGTTTTTTCCCCTCCTAATAGCAAAATCGCCAATAGAAGGACTCTGTGTGGCTTCAGAAACTTAGAAGTAAAATAAGTACTCTATCGATCCGGACCATACACATATATTAGTTTTTAGGAGCAAGATACTTTTAAAAAGCTGCTACTGTCTGAATTGAAACCAGAGGAGAGTCTTACAATGTTGGCATCCCAAGGCCTCTTAGACCTGGAGCCAGATAGCAGGTAACATCAGAGATTAGAAATTGATTTTGTTCGAAAGGGATTATCTTTAAATGATTTGATAAAACAGAGAGATGTGTTATAGAATAGCTGAGGTAAATGTTTTTATCCTGGGAAAGGAGATATAACTTTTGTTTGAGTGGCAATGGGTCAATACTTCATGATTTGCTCTTATTATGCCTATATGCATTTAAAGTCAGATAATAGATATACAAAAGTTCAAAAAAAAAGAAAAAAAAAAAAGAAACAAAAGTAAAAATAAGGAAGCCTTGTATTCCCCAGGACATTGATTTATTTATATAATTAGGAGTAGGAGCTCATAAATATTTATACTTTAAATCAATGCAGAGTGAAACAACCTACAACTGACTTGAAAAGATGGAATCTGTGGTATTAAGCTTTCCTCAGAGGCAATGAGAACTTTTGGCTTTCAGCAACATCTCTAGGAACTGACTATGCCTTGTGGCTTATCCACATTGAGCCCTAGAGAGTTAAGGAAATTTTTCATTCTTTCTTAACTTTAACCCTGCTTCCCCCACAGTCCTGCGCACATACCACGGCCCTCAGTGAGGAGCAAACAACACATAATATTGTTCAATTGTCCCAGGAGTTTGATGTTTCAGAGTCTGGAGCCCTTTCCGACTGTCCAGTCTTGTGATACCAGAAGTAGGATGTAAAGAAGGAAAATAAGCTTCTCCAGCAGCTGGATTTAAACTTAGAATTTCCTGTCCTTTGTTTTGCACCTTGTAGTACCTCTGAAGTAGCCTTTGGTTTGATCCTGCTTTGTAAAAATTACCGTGTCTGACAGTAGTGCTTAAATTCTTAGCTAGAACAAAGTCATCACCATGATCGTTGGGAGCCATTACTGTCTTTCCATACATATTTATTTAATTTATTTTTAACAGAATCAATATTAGGAATTATCATTCTTCTGAAGACTGAACTCTGCTCTAGAAAGCTAAGTGTTTAGCCTTTTGAAACTGTATTAAATACATCTAAAACTGTAATTTCAGAAAACGGTGTCCTCTTTATGCAGCTTAGATCCTGATAGAGGAGTCCTCAACAACACAGGTATTTACAGTCCATGTTGAAAAGTGTTATTACTTTATTAATATGGCAAAACTAAAATAAGTACTTGAATTCTTTTTATCCTGTGCTGAAATCAAATCCAGTTACATATAATGTCAACAGTTTTCTAACTTACATGTATTTGGAATTCAGCCAAGGAGCTGTATTTTTTCTACCAGAATTAGAACACAACAAAAGTATTTCAATACTCCACAACATTCTCATTAAAAGAACAGAACCCTTGGCAATTTTCCCTTTACTTTAAATTGTAATTATTAATCAGCCTTTATTGTAGTAGGCTTATTTGTTTTTAAAGACATTACTGAGTCTCTCTTTGTCACATCTAGCCAGATATATTTAGGCTGTTGCAAAGTGGTGATAGCCAGTTGGACTCCATAGTTATCCATGCACAGGATGTAAAATACCTTAGATATGGTAATAATGTGCTTACCAATGTACAGTAAGTCTGTTGGCAAATGGCTCTTTGCAGTGGGATTCTCTACTATGCAGTGGTCTGTAGCAACCAACTCTAATGTGAGATGACTGCACAATTGCAGAGATTTTTTATTTTCTCCTTATAAGGATTTCAAAACTAGTTTCTATTTTCCAAAGCTGAATACACAAGTATCCTCAGCAGTATGTTCACACTGGAATCAGTCACCAACTTTACTGGAGTGATACTCAGAACTTCAAACAATTCTGGTCTAGTGCTTTCAGAATGCCCCTGTATACGCAAAAAAATGATAAGTTCATTTTATGCAGCAGGGAACTGAGGTAAAAATTATAAAGGAACTTGTTTAACCATTCAAAAATAGAAATTTTCAGGTTTGTTAATCCTATAGGAATTCTATAGCTTAGGTTGTATCTTTAAATGTGATTTCATAGGTTTTGGCTATCACAGAAAAATTCACAGAAACAAATTTCTGAATCCTTGGTATCTGGTATTTTCAATTTATGCATGTGGTTAAATAATTTACTGATTACTCTTTATGGTGTCCTCAGAGCATTCAAAGCAGGTGAGAATAGTTTTTGGATGGTATTTAAATTCATAGCCTTCTGATGCTATAAGAAGACTCTTTGGTGTTGTATACCAGATCCCTATAAAGCTCATGATTAAAACTGTAAAATACATCATCTAAGCACAGCAATTAATAGAACCAGGTTGTCCCCAAGAGGAATCTGAATTCACAAGAAACAGATAAAAAATAGCCACAAATTTGTTCTGATGTTACAAAATTGGTTATGTCCATATCTGCTCAGTGAGTTTAGGGGAAAGTTGGTTGCTTCACTCTGGGCAGTACATGAAAGAAACAACTAAATTCTCGGGAGATTCAGTAACAAAATTTTACTAGCACTTACTTTTACTTTAGAACATTCAGGTAGAAAACACAAAATAAACACTTAAGAAAAATGTATAAGCAGAAAAGAAAGAAAAATTAGAAAAGGGAGGAGTAGAAAGATATTACCACCTGTGGACCCAGTGACAAGATGTTGGTCAAAGTGATGGTCACAGTCTTGATCTGTCTGGGATAGAGGAAACACATGAAACACAAACTTTAATGGATTAATATATGCTCAGGCCTTGTGGGAATGCCCAGGTACATTCCCTGGGACAGGGAGTTTTACAGTGTCTGATTAAACACTGTGGATCATGGCATATTCTGGAGTCTTTGATGGTTCATGATCCATTCTAACACATGAAAACTGCCTCTCATGTCAGTGTAGTTGAGCCAATTTTTCTCCATCTGAAGGGATTAACACCCTCAAGCCTACCTAGAATGTCCCAATATGTCCTGCAGAGGAAGTTTTCCCACCTGAGCCTGTGGAAGGCAGGACAGCGGCATGATGAAAAGCATTATCCCATCTCTCAGGATCTACATATTGGTCTCTCCCCTTACCTGGCTCAAACTTAGCTTGTAGCCTTGTAGTGGGTGGGTGTGCATTCCCCTTGCACCTGCATGGTTACTTTGTGCATAGTCAGCAAAACACACACTGCTTTTGAAAATGCCAACTATTTTGAGTCATTGAATATTAACATTCCAGTCTCTCACTGGAAGACAGTAAAAGACATATTCTCAGTGTTTTTTATTGCACAGTATGGTTATGAAGAATCCTCCAGAAATGGGAAAAAATAAAATTAAATAAAAAAATAGAAGTGACTACTTCTGGCTCTGTAACTTTTAATTTCTTAAAAAAACCATTTTGTTTATGCTGATGTGAGACTACAGCAGCGGTGAACTTACAGAGCACAGTCAGAATGGAGATATTCCTCAAAAGCTCAAATGCAGAAGTGGCATGTGGTTCTATGTGCATTTTCTAGATAAATAATAAAATTAAATATGAATTATTGCAGGAAGTTTGTGGTTTTTTAGTCTCAAGCAATAATTTCAGAACATTTCTATTCATGTACTGTGAGGGCTGTAGGATCCGGACTACTACTATGAGCATGTTATCTTTGAATCACCAGCAGCTGCAGGAATATTTGGGGAAGCCTTGGCCACATGCTCCTTTCTATAACCTGTCTGCAGACACTGATTTCCTATCACTAGTGGAGAGCAGGTAAAAGACAGATATGCCTCTGCTCAGAGCCAGGGTGGCCTCTCTTGTAATCTGGAGTTCTAATGTTGATATAAAACATATGAGCCCCATGTTATTTGATTTCCTTATTTTTTATGATTTCAACTTCTTCCTGTAACACACAAGACTAATTTATAATATCCTTTAGGCACTCCAATATTTCTTATACCCTCACAAGAATTTCTTGACTGGTGTCCCTGATCTTCAGTTTTCAATCCAGCAATTCAATGTGGGGTGATCTCTTCATGCTCCCTGTATTATTGCTTTAGTACAACCCTGCTAAAATTACTGCACCATCACTAGAGTTGAATGAATTCAAGATAAGAAATGCAGTGTGACAGTTTCAAAGGAAATGACAGAATGGTTTAATTAGTCCCTTTGTGTGTGCTGATTGATTCCTAGAGAAGTTTTTGTTCTAGTGGAAGCAGATGTAGATGGTAGTCTCAGAGCTAGAGAGCTAGGATTATTTCACATGTTTTTATTGATAGCTCCAAAAAGTCTAAAAGAGCAAGGCATTAGAGGATCAGACAGAAAACTGAGAGATTGGCTAGTTCAGGAATTAGCTGCATATTTTTTCCATTTTTTCTAATACACAATGTGTAGTAACTCAGAAAAGAAGAATAAAGCTGCAACATTACCAGATTGGACTGAAGAGTCAAAACTGTGTTTTGATCTCCATTGGATGGCTTACCTAGCTATATGAAGAATTCATATGACCTCATCCAGCCATGGATATTGAAGTCTTGAACATCTACAACATCCAAACCAAAATATGATATTGTTATTTCCTATTTAAATGGACATAAGGTGAAAGAACCCCAGGATCTACAGAAGAAAGTGTCCATCCAAGGCTTTCTATCCAAGGAAAATCTGAGAAACTAGATTTTTGCAGCTGCTGCAGCAGCCTGGAGGGGAGACCTGAATGAAGTTGTAATGATGCTCAGTGATGCTCCCTAAAAGGATCAAATGAACCTAAAAGCTCATCACTAATGAAAAGAGATTCCTTATGTATCAGTTTTGCCAGCTCAGGCACAGGTTGACAAGCAGGCAATAAAAAAAGATACCAATAAACAAAGAATCAATTATGTTGTTTTCCCTGGGTTTTTCAAATATATAAAGAAAGACAGTCTGGAATTGCATGTTCATGGTACCTAGGACATTTCTGTTTGTGAAAATAACAGGTTTCTCACAAGAATATTAACCAGTGTTGCTTAGGGACCCCCTGGGTGACTGATGGAGTCAGGAGTCATGATCTCCTAGTTCTGTCCATAGAGAAACACTGGCATCTTTACTGTCAGTGGCTTAATGCCTGGTTCTGACACAAATACTATGTCAGAATAGAACAGCTTCCATAAGAAAAGTGATTACTGGTGGCCTGCACAAGAAATGATCTCTTGAAAATTTCAAGTGCCACTTACTTTGAGCTCTTCTTTCAAAAGCAGACTAAGTTTTGACACATGTCCTTTGCAATATTCACATTAATTTTCTGCACTGGGCTTGCTTTGCTGACTTATCTCTTTTTAGCTGCATAGTAAGACATAGTGATTCTTTTACAATCAGTCTTTTATATCACTGACCAGGAGTTGCTGCTGAAAAATTAGGGAACAAAACTTAGTGGCAGGATGTATCATTCTTGGTAAATGCCCCAGTTTCTGTCTGAAAGCCAGAGCTTCTCCCTTGCCTCTTTATTGTGACACTACTCAGGCAGATAGCTGTTTCATCTTGGCTATTTACTGTGCAAGACACTGTCCAAAAGGCATTAGCTGTAAACAGTAATTTGCAGTACAGGGAATGCACAACTCTCTGCACGTTTACTGTCTAAAATTTGGGTGAAATCAGCAGTGGGTGATTGCCAAGTTTTAGCTTTGCATATTCTTGATGCATGTGCATAAATGAATATAATTCCTTTCTTCTTCTTTTTTTTTTTTTTTGGCAGATGGCCTCTGTGTACAAGCCTGAGAGAAATGATTCACTTCAAAAGCTTTCCTTGGAATCCATGTTATGCAGCAGACCAGCCCATGACAGTGAAGTACAGTGAAAGTTTACACAGAGACTTCATGTGTGTGATATATGTCTTGTATTTTCTTCCTGTTCCTAACAGATCACTCTTTGATCTGTTCATTACTCTCGTTCTTGCTGAAAGGTTTCAGCTCTCCTATACAGAAGCTAAAAGATAGAATGAATGGTTTTATTGCCTTGGCATGTTAGATTTCCAGACTCTCACAAAGAGAATGAAGGAAACGGACCAGATGCTCAGTCAGATATGACAGCTTCAGTATCTCCATGTTTCCAACAGAACTGTCTTCTCAGGGGAAATAGTCAAACCCCATTCACCATTACGCACTTCATAGCTTTTCCCATCTTGCAGTGTAGTTTTCTCTGTCATAGTAGAGGGATGGAAAACATTTTTTCTCCAAGGTCAGAAAGTCATATATGTGCCACAGGTCTAATGATAGAGCTGGAGAAGCAACCATGGCTGACAATTCATGACGACCCCAGAATCAGTTGTTTTGCTTGGTGGCAAAGATTTTTCAGGTTACTTTTTAAAAATAGACAGAATATATGCTCTTGTCTCCAAATCGTTACATGTGTTCCTGATTTTATAAGGACTCCTTACTGTGAAGATATTACAGAAGTTATAGTTGGTTGGGGGGTTATTTTTTTCCTTCAGAAAATAGTAGTAGATAGACAATTTCATGTAAAATTCTGGCAAAATATATTTTCTTTTTCTTTCTATAATTTATTAGTGATCCTGCTATAATACAACTGTTTATTTCTTCGCTCTTGTCTTGATTTCAGATATGTTTAGATAACTTAGATTCTGATGAAGGCTCTGAAAAATGAAAAATTGTGTAAGGAAATCAATACATTTAATGGAAAATTTCTGCTAACTCCTTTTATGTACCTGGGCTTGGTACTTAAAGTTCTAGTTAGCTAATAATTTTTTTTCTTTTAATTAGAATACTGTATTTTCTCCTTTTCCAAGAAGACAAGTTGTCTTTTCCATAAGAATTGTCTGAAAATAAGGACAAATACTTTGCAGTTACATCATCAAGCCATTAATGTAAAGCAGATACATTTGCTTACTTTGATAGGGTTTGACTGCAAGTTTGTATCACATATTCATTCCATCAACCTCCAGAACAGAGAACATAAACAAAACAGTCCTGTGAACACTTATTTTTTGGCATTCACTAACTTAATATATAGAGCTGGAAATCTCTTAGGGCAATACACTGATCTTATGAAGAAATAATCTGCCAAATTTCTGTAGAGTAGAGGAAATACCAGGAAAATTTAAACTGTTAAAAGTTATTTACTTATCTAAAAGCATTTGAAAATTGTGAATGGAAAGAATCAATAGTAATTTGCAGGAAAACAAAACAAGCTACTGTCTATTTGAGTGACACCTATCCAGTGGTAAATTTTCTTAAGTGAAATGAAATGGCATGAGTCCAAACAAGCTGTGAAAGGATTAAAGTGCTTCTAAATGCGGGAGTGGCAGTACTATTCACACAGACTGCTTTTTCTTGAACTGGTTGGAGTTTAATTTCTCCGCTCACATTCAGGGCTGATTCCAAACATCCCAGTGGAAAATATTTATTATCTTTGACTCACAGAACATGTTAAAGCAGAGAATGATTGAAAAATACTGGTTTGAGACTTGGTCCATGTATTCACTCTGTATAGCTGATACCTCTTGCTTGAACTGAGTTCTCATGAATAGTCTTGCAAATCCACCCTTGTTCAAGATGTCTACACATTATACCCCTCATGGATATTTGAGATCAGGAAATGCCCTGGGCGGTCTTATATACTTGGTGCTGGCCCGATCACGTTCTTGTCTCACAGATGGACATACCTTTCCCTACCCTTCATGTAAGTTGTATTAATGCAGGGTTTCATTATGGCATTTTTCTCCTTGTGCTGCAAAACTTATAAGGAATAAAGCATTTGTGCTGAATGGTTATCTATGGAACTAGGTAAATAATTAATTTCTGACTGATACAGAACTAGGGAAAAATTCAAGAAATAAGTGGAAACAAAAATGAGGTTTTCTCTTTTTTTTTAAGTGAAATTTTTATTTGTTGGCTACCCTCATGAACAATTTCTATAATGTTAAATATTTTAACATGTAGTAATTTTCCTTAGACCTTTTTGAATTCACAGTGACATATATCCCAATTTAAGGATAATAGAACAAAACATGTTGGGCTCCTCAAAAACAGCTCCTCAAAAACAGTACCCAACAAACATGTTGGGCTCCTCAAAAACAGTACGTCTCTCTAGGTTGAGAAGATGCTGAAATATTTTTTCCTAAACTCTACCTCTCATTTTTGACAGGGAATCCTGAAATTTTTGGCGTTTGAATTTTTTTCATTTTCTTTCATCATAAATATTGTGATTTTTTTCTTGTTCCTTTGCCATGAAGGTGATGTTGAACTGGATCAAAGGAAAGAATGAGCACAGGCTTGTGATAAGTTTACAAATCATATTTTCTCCCTACCTTCCTGCAAATGGCTGAAAACCACAATTAAATGCAAAGCGTTTGTGAAGTAAAAGTTTATTTTAGTTGCTGATGAGGCAAAAAGTTCACCACTAAGGCAGGACGATCATGATGTCAACAGTAGTTCTTGACACAGTTGCAGAACAGCATTGCTATTTTTGGGTTCCCATTCAGGAGTATGAATGATTGATTACATTCCATATTGCTCTCCATTTTTATAAATTATAAAATTATATATTAAAAGAATGAGGTCTTTAAATTTAGATGACAGGGAAAGATGCAGTCTGTTTGAAAATCTAGATTCAGATAGTCTCTCAAGATCTGAATTTTTATGGGCTGTTCCTCCCAGTGACTGTTTTAGTGGCTGACCCATGTTCACCTCATTTTTGCCCCAGTCCTCTCTGTGCAGATTGATGCAGCTGTTCATTATTGTCTTGACTACATTAATTATCTCTGATTATGTTAGAACTTTAAAATATGTATTCAGCCAGTACTGTATAACAGAGAAAGTTAGAATTTTTACTGTTCAAAAACAATCTTGCAGCCTCTTGGCAGATACTAATTTTTAAAAGATAAGACTTACATGAAGAAAAATTGTAATTTTTTTTTAAATTTGAAGAACATTTTTTCCCATCAATTAAGTATAATGATGGAAAACACGTTTAAAACACAATTTAGTCTTGCAAACCTCCTTATAAATGCAAAACAGATGATAGAAAGGTTGACATTTCAGATGCTCAGGAGCCTGAATACTGAAACTCTTCTCCCAGAACTCTATTTTTTTACTACCTATGTGACAGGTATCTCTCACCACACTCAAAGAGCTGTCATAGGATTGTAGGTCAAAGATATGTCTCCACGAAGAAGACTATCAGTTGAACAGTTTCTTTGTAGAAATTCTTATGTGACTTCATACAAGTTATGAAGAATGGGATAGTTCATGAGGTGTCCAGTGCTCTCAGGTGGTGAAAGGATCTTCTGCCTGTCTTGTCTTCATCTTGCACTGTGTAAAAAACAGGTGTTAGGGCAGGTGACCCAAATCTGAAGATCTTCACAAAGACAGACCTCATGGCATCAATGACTTTCCATTCTGTTGGGGACCATAAACCTGTACTTGGCAAGTGTGTTTCTCTCTTTCCATTAGACAGTATGAAAAAACTGTCTTTATCTGGCAGTTTCTGCATGCAGGGGACTTTCCTCCCACCTTCTGTTGGTCTTTCTGATGTAGTTCTGCAAATGTTCTCATTGGTTGACAAGGGTGTCAGAATATCCTTGCTGAATTTGCTAGATTGCAGTTTTTGAGCAAGCAAGAAGCCAACTGTCAGGTGAGCTTTTAAATTAAAATCTTCCTGCAATTTTGAACCCTTCTCTTCAAAAATTTCTCAATCTATTCCCCCCCCTTGGTCTGACCCTACGTTTCATACTGTTAGATTTTGTATCCCTCTCATCATTGAGTAGTGTTGAGCAGTGGCATTACACATTTGCACTTACAGACCTCAAAGATCTTCTTGGATGTAGAGAAAGAGAATCAGAGAAGCAGCCAAAAACCAGGTCTTGCATGTCTTGAGCATTAGGACTTTCCAACTGAAGAGAACTTTGAGGTGGATCAAATCTCCGTCATATGATGCAGCAATGTCCAGAAGGAGTTGATGTCTTTATCAGGAATTGCAGTTTTCTTCGAGGTAGTCCGACTTTTCCTGTTCCCTGTGAGTGGAGAAGAATGTCTATACTCATCAGGCTGATGGATTACTCTACTATTCTCTGCATTGCCTCCAAAAGTTCAAATAGGACAAAATTGCTGTTTTCAGCGCTGCTGTGCATAGGTTACCCTATTGCAGAGTGGAATTATTTTTCTCCCTTACCTTCAGGGGAACAGTGCCTGAAGAAACAATGCTGTAAAATGTACTACCTTCAGATCTCCTATTTGCCAAAAAGAAAGTCTGGATCTGCATGGTTGCCCATAGGCAGCCTCACACTCAGCAAGATCGATACATCTGCATATCTTTACCACCAATGTGTGGAGCACAAATTCCTCCACTTCTGAATCCCAAAGGCAAAACAGGAAGCTAAATTAATTCTTGTCATAACCCATCCTGGATGACACAAGCACCATTCCCACTGGCTTGGTGGAGGTGGCCACTATGATCGTGAGAGCAGCTCTTGCCTCTTGTGCAAGAGCAGGGTGCTGAAATATCTGGGACGTATTATTTACAAAGTACTTTTTTACCATGTACTTTATTGACTGCATTAACCAGAAGCATTTTAAGGAGTTTTCCAATTACTACAGGCTGGACTATGAAGCTTTGAAAATTAAGGTCACAACTGCAAAGGGTCGTTGACTGAAGAGAATATAAACTTCATGACAAAGAACTTGAATTCTGCATGCTCAAATATTCACAGCACCTATGAGTTTTCCTGCTACTTTGCAACAAATACAGATGAAATACAGCTTCATTTGCCAGTGAGTCAGGCTTATAAAAATGGTAATTGTGAAGTGCAGTTGCTAACTGTATCAAGAGAGAAGGGATTTTATATGTAATGGAGATTCTTTTTAATGATAAATTATCTAGCTCCTGGCTATCATATATGAGCTCTATTAACTGCCAATAAATTGTTCATTGTTAAATCTAGTTCACTCTTCTTAATTAGGCCAAGAGGGTTTTTTTTCTCTTTCAATCTTTTTCTTGCTTAAATTTGGAAATATATTTGAAATCCTAATGATCCTGACAGCTGCACCAGACGCTACTGTAGAGTCATTAAGAACCGATGTTACGCAACAGAAGTCTGGAAAGATCTGAAAACCTATGCATTATACAAATCAGGGTTTAAAACACACAGTAATAGATGTGCCTGGTTAGAGATCCAGATAAATTCTGAGCATGCTCCTGTTACAACTTAAAAAAACCCAACAGCACACTCTAACCTTGTAGAGTCTAGAAAATATGCCTACAATTACCTGATTGTTTGAAAAGAATTAAAAGGTATGCTGTACAAAAAAAAATAAGAATAAAGGTAGGAAAATATTAAGCATATGAGCTAACTGCTGCTTAGGGAGCTCCTGGTGACCACTGTACTGGAGCAAAATCTTAAGTATTTTAGAGAAAGAGAGAGAAATTATTGGAAAGGCTGATGTTACCTCTCTGTAAACTTCATGGATCATTCCTAGACATGAAATAGATTCCACCTAAAGTAAAATGTCAATACGAAATTTTCATTAACTTTCAATTGTCAATTCATCACTACACAGAGTGACAACCTAAGTACTAGCTTAGTCCAACACGTCTCCATGGTGTTTCATCAGCACAATGGTATTAATAGCCATTCTAAACAAGGATCAAAATAAGACATTTTCTATAAAAGATAATTAAGATTTGGAGGTGTTTGACCTCCATTGCTGGAGATGTGTTTTTCCTTTCTACCTTCAGTCATACATGTGAAATAACAGGATTACTGAACCGGACTTTTATAAAATGCATTACCACCCACTTTGAATTGCTAACTGGCTCTCTGGCTACCATTTAAGGTTTGAATTTAATCAGTCAGCACTTTTTATACTCCTGGAAGATGTGAATTTTTCTTTAGGGCAGATAGAATGCTGGACTTGAGTGGCAAGAGTTGTGACTGCAGGGAATCCCAGTTGTCACAGCTGGAGTTAAGTAAGTCAAACTCATATGACTTTTCCCATAGGATTCAGTTAGCAAAAATTCCTGACAGAGACTAAAGGCAAGAAGGGACCAGACGTGCTAGAGATAAAATGTGTTTGTGTACACTGAAATACACCTTCCTCTATCTGCTGAGCAATTAGGAGCAGTTTAGACAATTGTATTCCTGCCTCACACCCCTCCTGTTTAGCCTACTTTAGCACATTTCTGGGTGTTTCAAGGCATTGAACATGTATAGTCCAGAGTGAGAGTTAGCAGTGGGAAAAGGTAAAAAAAAAGGCTGTAGATATGAAATATTATTAAAAAGATCATCTCTATGATAACAAATTTCTGTAGCAGAACAAATGTTTATTTTGATCTGAAAAGGTTTTGAAAATTTCTAACAGCTACATCAAAGCACTCATTTTGAACTATTTGTTTTGATATAAGTATTTTATGTGAATTTCTACAAACCTACCTCTTTCAATAAAAAATATATTTTTGAAAAAGAAAGAATAATTTTTACTCCTCAGTTTTAGGGGGCAATAAGATGGGATATATGAGTTCAGGTGGATCAAAATAAGTATTTTCTCCAACAAGCTTCTTATTATAAAGTTTTATTTGCAGTGAAATATCTAAGTGTAGTTTTATCTGATCTGGTAGATACTTATAGAAAAGAATTCTTCAGATATTGTGCAATTGTTTAAAACTATTTCTATTTATCATACAGGTAGAAGACATTCAGTCTCTTTGAGCAGTAGAGTTATGCACACTTTCTTTTCACCTTCCTTGCTCTCTCCAGAGCTCTTTCACACTTCCTCCCAAAAAACCACCTTCAAAACCTTGTTTTAAGTGGTCAGTTTAAATCAGATAGCAGCAGAAGTTGTCTTTTTCCTCTGTTCCCTGCAAAAGCCAGGTGCCCTCCAGCTCTTATTACTTCCCAGCACAGTGTTGTCTCAGTGGATTACAGAATTACAGCAGACTCAATAATCAATAACTGGCCTTCTCACTTCAGAAATATTCTATGGAATATTCTATGGATCTATTCTATGGAATACTAGGCATACTGGAAAAGTGCCTACAAATCAGAGAGGAACTGGCTTGGGAGACAAATGCAGATTGATTCACTTCTTACCTCCACTTTCTCTTACCATCTACATGGTATTTATGTTCCTAGCTTCTTAGTGTGCACAATGTATTTCAATTTAATTGTCAAAATAGAACACTGGATGGTCAGTGATTGTTTAATTGACATTTAAGTTTGGAACTAAATATCAGCACATATGTCCAGTGACTCAACAGGAAAATTTATCTGTGAATCAGGTTATATGCATCCTAAATTTAATCAATGGATTTATTGTTTCTCCCACTGCCCTCCAAGATTTTGATAAGGTTTAATGACTTGCATGCTGCCAACTAAGACTACAATAAAGATAATTTTATATTTTTCTTCAGGCCTTTTATAGCCAAAAATATGATAAAGTGTGGACTTGAAAATTTTAATTTTGAGTTGCCATTGTTCTCCCTCTTTCAGGCAGTTCATACAGCTGAACATGGGGTTAAGGGGAAATTTCTGTGGGTCCAATGGAAACTTTTGCCAACTCAAAAAAAAAAAAATTGGTTTAGTGTGTTTTTGGACTCTGATCTTTTAGTGTGGTAAACAACTTCAAGTCCTGTCCAATTCAATAAATCCTTAGGACAAGCAGTTTTACTCAGAATCTTTCAGATTAGTTCCTTGAATTGTAACATGATTGTATTTATTTTGTTTCTATTTCCTTCCTTCCTGCAGCAACGGATTGATCTTCTAAAATATTTGTTTTAATGCTCATAAATAATTAACTTCTGCTTTTCAACAATATGGTTGTGAGAGAAGGCTAAATTTTTAGATTTTCTTGTAATAAAATATGCCGTAAACCTTCATCTTTTAATTTAAATATATCTAAGTATTAGATATATCTAATTAAATGTATCTAAGGATTAATCTCAGGACCTCCATGAATAATTAGTGCACAATATTAACTGACAAAGAAATCAGACTGAAGCTATGCCTTACTGTAATTAAATACTGCTGCATTAAATAGGTTCTGACCATTTCCCTCCCCCACACAAAGCATTTTTAACAAGAAGAAGAAACAGCCTGAGGAGCAGTCCAGGCATTGCTCCTTCTTGCTCTTCAGTCTGGAGAGGGGGACTACCTGTGAAATTCAACATCTTTAGCCCAAGAAATAATCTGCCATTCCATCCTGCTATTTCCCTGTTTGTGACTTGCATCTTTCTCTAAAC
The DNA here is from genome assembly GCF_012460135.2 of Molothrus ater. NCBI lineage: Eukaryota > Metazoa > Chordata > Aves > Passeriformes > Icteridae > Molothrus > Molothrus ater. The sequence goes on from NC_050511.2 coordinate 58,862,074, forward strand.
AAGGCACTCTCAGCTCACTGAAATGGGAAAAATAATGGAAAAGAGAGCATTAAGCCTAGAAACTTATTTATACCTAGTAGGGTCTGCAAATTTGTTTGTAAAAGCTGAGACAAATCTGAGATAGTAGTGTTTGGCTTTTGACTTCCCAGCAGAGTCTGCAAGCCCACATCTCACTGGAGAATTCCTCAGGAAAGGTTTTTAACTCTACTGACATTTCTTGTCAAATTGCAGAGATAGGATTCAGTGTATCTGAGGCTCTGGATTCACCCAGTGAATGTCAGTGCTTGAACAGAGAGAGATGAAGAAGCCTATGAAGCCTATGAGTATTTATATGGGAATCTTACAAGTCTACTTCATCATCTCTGCCGGTTGGGTAAAACATGGTATTGAAACACAGACCTACAGAACAAAAACTTCTCTCATCCAACAAAGCATGACTGTCATTTGGCCAAATCTGTGTCTGGAATTAAGGCGCTGGAGACATGCAGTTGGTCCTCTGTGAAGTCAAATTTTTGGAAAGGCAAGCTTAGAAATAGAAAAGAATGAAAAGTTTTGTTCTAGCTCTTATGAAAAAAAACAAGGCACATAGTCATGGAGGGGAGTGAGGGGAAAAAAAGCAATGTAAGAGTTATTTTTTCACACTAACTCTGCCTAGCCCTGTATAATGTGTTGTCCATAAAATAATCTCAGCAAGTGTGGAAACTATTGGCAGGTCTGCACTATAGAGCTGCAAAAGTAGGAGAGCAGATTAACTGTTAACTCTGGTCAATCTGGAGGAGAAGGGAAAAAAGGAAATACAGAGAAAAATAAAAATATGTCTAGGCTAGCCTATAGAATCCCAGGCACCATTACTTCTCCTCCCCCAACACTTACCCTTTTCTCCTGAATGAACTGTGAAAAGACCTGGAGCTATTATAGAGCTACAAAGAAATAAGGAACTGGTACCAGATGGGACCTCTTGTCTTCATCTCTCCCCAGCCCAAACAATCTGCTGCAAAATTTAGAAGAGAAGGGTGGAGAATCTAATAGTGTCTCAGAGTCAGAAAAATGACTCTGGCTCGAGCGCTGCCAGCCTGTTCTGGAGGAGGATTATTATTATTCTGTGTGCCAAAGGATATGGCTATTTTTCTCTCTCACTCACTCTTTGCAACAAACATTTGGCTACTATTAGCCAGCTGGCAAATGTAAATGAAACATCATGTATCACTTCAGTAGGGAGAGTGCCATCCATGTTTTGCCAGTCGTGCAGTGGTCTGACTGCCAGTGCACAGCTCAGCATGTGCCTTGCATCTCTTCCTTTATCTGGAAGCATAGATGAGAGTGGCAGGGAAACTTGTGAGGCAGAGGGAAAGTCTGTGGCACAGTTGCAAGACATCATACAGGAGAATCAGGCCAAAATCCATCTAGTAAAAGATGGTGGACTGACTGTATGCTCCTAAAAATCATGCCACATTGCTTATTTTTCCAAACTTCCTTCTCTACAGTTACAGAGAATAAAATGCAGAAATTGTATATGGAGAGGATGATGTTATTACCTGTTGTGGAAATAGACCTTTGAGAGTTGGTATAAACAAGTAGATGGAAGCATTCTTTGCTCTCATTAACACCCATGTAGTTTCAGCCTGCAATGCTGCTTAGGTGTAACAGGGAGAAGGATCTGGCACCATGCTATTGTTATCCTCCTCCTTTTCTCCAGCTTGATGTTCTTACTGCCTCTCTGCATTTCTGTTTTTTTTTCAATTTCTGATTTTTTATTTTCTCCTTTTCACTGTCACGTCAAAGATTGATGAATTAATATTTTTCCGTCACATTAAACATATTCTTCTTAATTAGCAAATAATGTAATAATATCATACAATAGGAGACATATTGATTTCATTGTCAGGCGATATTCTTATGACCTGTGTTTAACTGTATGGTAGCCTGACAAGACAAGTATTTCAATCCTCATAATTGTGTCATAGCAGAGTTAACATTCAGAACTTGACTATTTCCTTTTTGAACAAACAATGCCATGTGGTATTAGAAACTCTTTCCCAAAGATTTTACAGCAAAACTAAGTAGCTATTTATTTTAAATACACCAGTTAAGCATTATTAATGTACAGTACATTTCTAAGGTAAGGATGATGGATAGTCACATACAATGAAATGTTTTAAAACTGCAGTTGGAAAACTGCAACTGGAAAATGTAAATGTTCAAAAAAATAACCACATCTACAGACAGTACTATTTGCACATTTCAAAACAGTACTTAGAAATTGTTCTTTTATTGTTCTTTAAGGATTTTTTGGTCTGTTGGGATTTTTGTTGTTGGGGTGGGTTTTTGTTTTTTGGTTTTTTTCTGCTGGTTTTTTGGTGTGTTTTTTAATCTTCTCAAAAGTTTTTTAAGACTAGAATGTGTGTAGTCCTGAAAGAGCTCATTCCAAATGATGGAGGACAGGGGCTTGATAGAAAACATGAATTTATGTTGAGCAAAAATGTCAGTGTTTCCAGGGGGTGGGTTTTTTCCCCTCTTTTTTATGAAAGCAAACCATTGTCAATGAGAGAGAAAGAGAATGAATTGAAATACTCAGTTCCAGAATGGTTCAATAAACCCTAGAAGCCACCACAATGATATTTGCCAGAGTTAATTTGTTTTTGTTAGTTTCAAATTCGACAGATAAATAATGTTATTTATTATTTCTCTGACACTGGTGGGGAAAATGGTCTACTTTCCTTGATTTTCAGCATAGACTACAGAAATAATAAAAATCACCAAAAGGATATTACATGACCTGTTAATGGTGGTATTATACTATTCCAGGTGCAGTGGAAGCTTTTGGGATAGATTCTGTCTTACAATGGAGAAATTCTGTCTTTACTTTTAGGTTCTGTCTTTACTTTTGAGAAAAGTCTCTTGTTTCACTTCTATTAATCCAGGAGGAAGCCAGAGTGTGAGCTGTTTGCCAAGAATCACAGTGATTCTCTTCCAAGCTAGGATAATATCCACGTCCCCAGAATTTTGACTAATTGCAATTGTGAAAATGGATAACTATTTTTGTTTTTTTTTCTCAGAAAAGGATTAATCAAAAAACTGCTGACCATTTGCAGAGGAGATTTATCTTAAAAGCAAATAGTAATCAATCTTCTTGACAAATTAGGTGGGTTATTGAAAACATCAGTTGGTATAATTTATTGTACTAATATTTGGATCAGAACCCATACAGTGCTTGGTCCCCTTCTTTTTCACTGGCTTCTGGGGCTGAGTGAAAACAAAGGGGTGCATTTCTGCTGAATTTAATAAGCTTTGGATCATGATGCAAAAAGCCTCAGAAATAACAGACAGTGGAAGTCCATAAAATCAAAGAATTCACTTAGCTGGGTGCTCATTTAACCTGATATATTTATACTGAGCAATTTGACAGCAGTGAAGTATGTGCAGCTGAGCCATACACTGTCATTTCTCACTGAGAATTCTCGGGGACTTTGTGAGATGGCGTTATAAGTGCATTTCAGTTTTAAAGGCATCACCTCCATTACTCTTTTGGATTCCAGCAGATACAGGAAATAGATTCTTGTTTGTGGTGGAAAGGGCTTTATTCAATAAATTGTTAATGGAAAGGTATCTTATTTGTAAAAAGACGCGTTATGACTTCTCAAAGTCCAGTAACCACATTTCAAGAAAGAATATAAAGTTTTGAACTCAGTAAATAGCTTCCAAGGGACTCATATCTAATTTTCACATTCAAGATGTGAAAATTTGTTATTTTTAAAATATGTATTTAAATATTTTCTGATGTTCTCTTATACTAAATTTCATATCAGTTAACAAAGGAGCATTGGTCCAAAGCCTTCACTCTGTATTTTATTTTCCAGTAGTATTTAAAATTCTGAGCAGACAAGAGATTTTTTCTAGCTGAGAAAATCATGGTCAAAATATTTAACATTTGCAAAAAGTGATCTTCCCATGAGCATAATCCATTAGCTATCACCTGTGACAGCAGGAGCCAAAAATTATCAAGCCATCTATCACTCAGAATTGTTTCCAGTGACAAAGAACAACCAGTAAGATGTAACTTTCAAGGAACATTGGGTCCTTTGTTTGTTAAACAGTTTAAATTTCAGGAAAATCACATTATCCATTTTAGCAGAGAGTGTAAATGAGTATACATGACACATGAAGTCTCTTGTCTGGAATACTAGTGGTCCACTGGAGTTAGCAGGCTGGCACATCTGAGATACACCCGTCACTCTCTACTTAATTTCCTTTCTTCTTATTCCATCAATTTTTATGTAACTTTATTAAAAATGCTTTGTTATTGTAAACTTCTGAGTTAAAAATGCTTCCTGAGTTTAGAGCACAGAAGCAGCCACTTTGGCAGTAAGTGGATATTGAGTTTGGGCTGATTTGACTGTTTCAGTGCCTATGCTTCAAATCAGCTCTGTGACAAACTGAATCTTCTCTATTGAGATACACTAGAACCATTTTATTAGAGCTTAACCTTGTCAGGAAAAAGAGTGGAAGAAATATCCAGTCTCTGAGACTAGACTTGCAGACAAAAGGAATCACCCTGTAGAAAAAAAAGCCTGAGGGTTCCCACCTACCTAACTCTACATTATTTCATACCTTTTGAAATGAGTAGCTGGATTAATACAATATTTGCCTTGTTTGAAATTTTTATGCTTTCACAAAACATTTGTCATTATTCTTTCTACATGGTACTATAGTAGTCATTGTTAAAAAACAATTTTAAATGTTGTTAAGTAATGAACTAAAATAGATCATCCCAAAAATCACATTTTCTTTTAGTTTTGAATGAACATCTAATTTTCAAATTTTTTTTTTAAATTTAGATACCTAAAAAACCCCCAAAACCCACCAAAACCCAGAAAAACCAGCCAACCAACCAATAAACCAACCATAAAAAGAGACCAAGAGAATCGCGCCTGTCGTCCCTCCCCGCCCTGATCCTGTATGCCTTCCTTTTACTGATGCTTCTGTGTGGGGCATTGAAGACACTCAGAGCTGCAGCAGGTGGTAAGGCTTGAGGAAGGTGCAGAGCAGAAGAGTTCTGTTAAAGTTGCTGTTGAAGAACCTTACCTCTCTTCATAGCCTGAGTGGAGAGGAAAGGTCTTTTGGCATCCTGTATTAGAAGAGGGATATGAAGATTGTGGAAGAATGTCCTGAGCATGTTAGAGAAACAGGGAGGCAAAGCAGTGACATGAAAGGGATTGGATTTGTTTCCTAAAAAGAGAGAAATGTTTCTCTCTTTATCGCTTTTTCTCTCTGTAGAAGAATCCCCCAAATTCCACACGAGATTCAACCAAGGGCTCAGTAGTCGCAAAAAACTAAAATGACATTACACATCTTATATTTTTGGGAGCTGAGCTCAAGATATTTGTTCTCTTAGGCAAGGAATTGCTCACCTTTGCCTCAAGTTGGGCACCTGAAAACTGGAGCCCTCCAGCTGATTAGTAAGTGTAGAAAATTTGTCTCTGCTTCATAGGTATGCTTGCAGACAGCAAACATCAGGTAGAAGTACTGTACCAAAGAGCATATGTTATAAGATTTTCACCTAAGCTAGGTATATTTCACTCAATCTGAAAGAGTCTTTGCTCTGTCAGTGACTTAGTTGAATACCAGAATGTATATGGATGGTAACATAAAAGAGAGTAACAATGAGGCAAGAACTCGACATCATGCACCAAGATTGCATTTCTCATTAATGTTGCCACAGAGAGACAAATTTGTCTTGCTGGAAAAAAGGTGGTGGGTACTAGAGAAAATATTTCTATATTTGAAAATTTCTGGTGAATAGAATGATTGATAATTATGAGAGAAGGAAAAATAGATATTGCCTTATGTTTCAGATTTTTGCTTGGGTTATATAGCTCAGAGTTCAAATAGATGGTATTTGAGAACCAAACCTGTGTTTGGTTTTCAACCTTGGAAAGTGAAGAAGATTCCAATGACATACAGACAATGTAAACTAGTAGTAGGAATGCTAGAATTCATAGGGTGAAGGCCTAAATCTTTGTCTACTTTTATTAATGATATGAAAAGTCTCTGATAGCCTAGATACTAAAGATCTTCAACAACTATTTCATTGTTATTCTAATATATTTACAAAAATATGTTAAAAAGCCAATAAAAACATGTCTATATATAAAAAAGTCCATCCAATATTTTAATGCTAGTCCCACAGTGTCCATGGTATGTCATATCAGATTCTGATATGAAAGTACTAAGTATTTGGTGCGCTGAGATATCTTGTCTTTGCAAACAGAAGCAGTTAAACAAAGTTTGAATTTGTTAATTTTAGTTCCATTGGAAACACAAAGAGGAAAGCCAAACCAAAACCTCAAACAAAACATCCCCAAAACAGCGTTCCTCAGGTTGAAGTGGAACTGACTAGCAAAATACAATTCATTAACTGGTAGCAATCAAAAGCATTGATCAGAGCAGGGGCCTAAAATCTTAAATGAATTTTGAATCTCTGTGAACCAGTGATCATTAGGAAATGGATTATCTGTCTGACTACCTTTACTGCGGACAGGTATAAGTTCAGTGAAAAGGTAAGATTTAGCTCAAAAAGCTGTCCATGTGGTTTTGAACTGTTTGCCTTCATTCTTTGTACAGAGAGACATTGGCTGTTTTGAACTGTGGCATTAAAAACTTTTGCTGGTAAAGGCCTTGCAGTCAAGAATTTTTGTACAGAGAGGTATATTAGCTCTGTGCAAAAATTAAAAGAAGGAAATTATCACTAGGTTTCTTAGCATGTTTAATACAAATTCAGGAAAAATATTATCATTGTAAAGTCCACTTAACTACTAGCTCTCTGTCAACTACGTGTCACAGTAAGTATTCACTTTCTTTTTCAGAGCTTTATTCCTCATCCAGTCCTTCAGTCCTAAAGTGGGCAAATTGAGCTCTTTTGTAAGTTGCAACCAGATCCCAAGATTCACTGAAAATCCCCTTCCTCCACTATTTTGGAGAATCCAATTTGGTCTCTGGTAGCTGAACTGTACCTCCTATATTCTATGATTGGCATTTTTGGAGGTACGTACCTACCTAGTTATGGGGCTGAAGAGGCTTTCTGCTTTGGGACTGTTTAAATTTTTGTGGACTGAGACATGATCTGCAAGGACTTGAAAGACCCAGCGCAGTCTGATGGACATTAAAGCAAGGAGAATGAAATTCAACCTCCTCTGCTGCACTGAAGAAGTTAATTTCATTAATTGAAATATTACAGCTGTGGATCTGAAGAGAGAGCAGCTGTCAAACAAGAGGAATGTATTCAAAAAGGCCAGAGATAATTTAAGACAAAAAACAGCTCTTTGTCATACAGATCAGCTTTATCTTACTATAGGTGAATGATATCATAATTTGTTTAAACAAAATGTGAGCGAACCTTTTCCACATGATGAAGCAGTCTAATGTTATGCACACTTTTTAGGGTGAACCTTGTGAATTCTTAGCTGAGAAACAAAGTTTTATTAATCTCTCACAAATACCAATTATTGCATACATTACAGTCATAATATTTGTTACTTTCAGCATCAGCTTGATGATAGTTTACACTTCTGTGGTTTAGCCTCTCAAAGATTAACTCATATGGTCAGAGTAGATGATTTTTAGTTCAGAAAGTGTGATTGTGGTCCAAATTATCAGGCAGAAGGTGTCTTATTTGTTTAATCAAGGTAGATATACACTTCATCTTTACTTTTTTGTGCAAAAGCTAGATTTCTTAATCTCCATGCTCCTTCATTTCCATGTATTGGTGAAAGAAGAATAAATGGAACATTTTCACCTAGTGTGTTAGTCAGAGTGATCAAAATCAGAGGATCTATTAGAAAATCATCCTTCCAAATACTGCTGCTTTGAATAAAATGCTATTAAAAAAATTGGTAGGGCTTTTGACAAGTATACCAGCAGTCATATAAAAATGTACAATAGTTTATGAAAACCAATTGTAATGTTTACATGATGGAGCTGGATACACTGTGAACTGAATGGATATGTATGATGGAATGGAAACATGATGGTACTCTTAAGCCATCTCTCATCACAAGTTCATGAGGCTTGGCAAAGCTGTGAGATCTCACATCGCATCTAGTCAGTGCTGATGAGTGCGGGTAACTTTCTGAGGGCTGGATCTATCTGGTTAGGATGGAGTGATGAGATGCCTAATAAATACTTTTCACAATCATACCACCAAGCATCAGTTCTCGTGTTCCGTGATTTCTTAAAATTATTTCTATCCTTCATTGTTTGCAATGAGAAAAATACAAGTATAAAGGATTATGTTAGATTTTCAGTGAGGGAGAGTGTGTATTTTAAGCCAAGAGATTCAAAAGACAAGTGTGTTTTACTGATTTTTGAATTCTTATTTCCTATGAATACAATATATGTTGACCATATGTGCTTTTGGTTTTACCTGCATGTCTTCTCATCCATATATCATCACTTTCAACACAGGATATAGCATGACTGGCAGACAATCTGGAACCAATCTGTTTATCTTTAAAACATTGCTGAAAAGATTTAGAAGTTGCAAAGTCCTGAACTGGAAAGAAAACCTTGGAAGTAACAACAATGATTTGGAAAGACAGACAGTAACTTCAGAGTCTTCTATCAAGATCTGGTTGAGCAAAAATCATGTATGCTATCTCTCAGAAAAACATTTCAGTGGAATAGTCTTCCTCATTTAATAATGCAACCAGGAATCAACCACATAGTTTTTAATTAGCATTGTAATTTTCAGGAAGTGAAAGATGGTTGCTTTATAGACTTCATATGCAGCTCAGAAGGGGCTCCAAACACAGCTGCATTTGTTTATATTATACTGCTATTTTTTTAAGAGGGTACAACTAAGATACAGTATGTACTTGAAGACCTTGTCCTGCATGGCTAGAAAAATTTTATCAAAAGCCATGAATTCAATGTATTGAAATGTTGTTCTCTGATGCTTTTTTCAGCATTAGAAATCACAGGCTGTAGATGGTTTCCAAATAATCACTTTAGGAGAAATCTCCCACATGTATATTAATAAGAATAATATAAATATTCCAAAATAGATAAAAGCTCATTGAGGGGCAAATATAGAGCAAATCCTCTGTGGTTTTTTTTTGCATTAGTCATATCTGACATTCAACTCAAATATTTTGAATTCCTTTGTCTCTAATACTCAAGGATCACACAAATGCTTTACTAATATCAGTGGACTAAATCTCAAAATATTTCTGAAACTAGGACTTATTTGTGCCTGTCATTTCTTATTGCAATTCATAACTTTCTTATATTCCTATTATGCTCCTATCCTATCCAGAACTGAAAAATTCTGCCTGGAAATGTATGTGGTTTTCATCTTTTACATATTTAATTGTTGACTAGGAGGCAAAATCTTGCTGCCTTTCATTAACCACAGCAAGATTAAGGAGTAGCATCAGCAGCAGCATTCCTATCAGCATTATCATTGTATTATCCAAAGAGGACATGGAATCACAGAATGTCTCAAGTTGGAAGGAACCCATAATGATCACTGAGTCAATGCCAGATTATATTTACATTATTAAGATAATATGCTCTGATTTTGGCAGCTGCGGAGTGCTTATTGATTTCTAGAGGAAAGCAAATATAACTGAGGGCTGAATTAGGTGATAGGCACCCAAATTGATGAAATACTGCTTTCCAGCTCATAGATACTTCACTTTTTAGATGCTGAACACAAAAAAATTTAAAAGAAGTACAGCCTTTAGTGCCTACTTTGAACACTTTGCAAATAATATCTATCGAAATATTGTTTTCTTCCATTTACAAATATTTAATCCTTTCCTACTACAATTTACAAAGGTTGATAAGCTTATTAAAAAATGCATTGCCAAAGGGTAAAAACAAAGAAAGGTGTTGTAAGATGTACATTGCCCTGTTTTTTTCATTGAAGCATGTTGATCATTTTATTGATGAAGAGAATAAGTAAAGGTTTCAGATTTGGTTTATGTTTCTTAATCATTATTCAGAGTATTAAAGGACTTGCATAATCTATGTTGGTGGCAACTGAAAATAGACTCAGGGAAGGTTTCCAGGATGACTGCCATAAATATTTAAAGTTCTCCAAGTTCACAGTAAGTTTAGCACTCAAAGTCTAATATCCAAGGTCTTGCTGTGGCTAACAAAGTGCAGGCATCATTTCTGTCTAGATCTCCTGGCTGTCTCTTTGGTACTCGCCCTAAACGTGTGGCTCAGTCCTGTGAAGTGCTGACTATTTTCTTCTCCCCTAGAAGTTGAAAGCAAATTGTTTGAAGTGCCCATCAGCTCTGAGGATTAAGCCCACAAAAAATGCTATTGTTTGGAGACTGAATTGTGGTAAGTCCTGTTTTTGTACCATGAGTTCATTACTATATAAATTCACATTTACCCACAATTCCTGCTGAAACATATTTTGTACAACAAGTCTCCACATTTTATTTGTTCAGTCTGGTAATAGTTTGGAGATACTTTGTTTTTGTTTAGGTTTTGGTCATCAACATGGGGCATGGCCTTACTTTCACCAGATAGGAAAGTAAAGATGATGCAAGGACACCATGCATTAAAAATCAATTGAATCAGTTAAGAATCTGTTTCTTAAGAATCTATCCCTAAACAAATGCACTGAATTTTTAAAAATCTATATTTTTTTTTTATTTTACATTGAGATTCCTAATCTTTAATTTTCTTTCACTGTTATTAGTATAATGCTTGTAGGTTATTTCCTGACCACTAGCAATAGTGATCACTGCATCTCCTGCTTCAGCAGGGAATCTAAATACAAGCCTTTCTCTGAGTGCAAGGTAATTCCTATTTTTAAAAGGTGAAATCCCTTCCTGAATGCTGGTCCAAAACTATCTGGACAGTGGGAATATTTTTTCATTTATTTATCCAGTCTCCCTTGAAGGACAAGGAGGATAATGTTATTTATTAAAAAAAATAAAATTAATAGCATAAGAGGCCAAAACACTTTTTTCTTCTAAAATTAAACTTACAAAAACTTCCATGGAAGGGTGTAAAACCTACAGTGTTTGCCCAAGAGAAATTTCAAATTACTTAGGTAAACATGGAAGGTAGACTGGGTAAACACATATCTGGGTTAGGTTAAATATTGAGGTGTTTTAAAAGAATATTTATTGAGTTAAATATATTTATGCATACACACACATGCATATTGGTACCTGAAGATTATATATTCATATATAATACTACCTCAGAGCTATAGCAGCTCTTTGGTGAAAAAGTTGGCAGTAGATGAAACCAATTTAAAAATCTAATTGAGCAAATCAAAAGAACAGCAACAAAAAAAACCAAAATCCAAAAGAAATCCCAACAGCCCCTCATAAATTTAATGGAATCTCAACATTATCAATTCATTCATTTGGATAATGCAAATTTAAAAATAAATTGGTGTTATTTAAACAGTTGCTTCCTTTGTGATGAGTTTATTATATAAACATTGCCTTAAAATCCAGAGGACACATGAATACCTTGCCACATACTTTCTTGGATGATAAATTTTAAGAAAAGAAACTTGAAAAAAAATTGACTGAATTATTTCCATGTAGAAAAAACTAAAGTAGTTTAAAAAAGTGAAATTAATCCTTCAGGTGATCTTTACAATTTTCTTATGGACACTGAAAACAAATAAAAATATAATATGTTATTATTTATCCATCCTGTTAAAATTCCTGTACTTGCGGACAAACCTCAGTGAGTGTTTCAGGAAGATGTTTTAATTTCTGAACTCAAAACCAGAATGATTAAAGAAAGTTGAAGAAACACTAAATATATATTCTGACACGTGCCATAGATAGGAAAACTTCTGAAGGAGTATTAAAATAAAATTCAAATAAAGATATATAAAAAAGGTACATATATTACAGAAAAATAGATAGGTATTAAGCTACCATTGATCACAGGCGAAAATGCCTTTCAGTTTTGAAATTCCTCAGTATCTGTTGGCAGTTCTATTAAATGAAGGTGTTACTGACAATAGTTTTTACTTAAAATGAGTAAATTAAAATGTAGAGAAACCTATGCCATTGCCACTCAGACAGCTGTGTATATGAATGCAACTGGAGAGACAAGTGAGAAAGCAGATATTACATTTTTGGTATTTAGAAGCAGAGAGCTGCTAGTAGTTTTTAATTATGATTTGTTGTTTCTTTTATCCCAGTAAGATTTTTATTTCATGTCTAGGCTCCCTGTTTCCACCTAAGCTTCCTCTGGGACCACAGACTGCTGAGTTCACATCTAGAGACATAAATGCAACAATTTAAATAAAGTTAATTTGAAAAAAAAAAAATCATCTTGTTTGGAGCATGCCATAGCAGATAAAAAGCCACAGTGCAGCTGCCTGGTTGAAAACCCTCTAGCTGAGCATTGATAAAATTTATCACAGGGACACACATGGGAATGAACAGCTTTGCAAGCAGCCTGTGGTGAAACGTGTAACAGCTAAATATATAAAGGGATGATAGAGCTTGACAATGAAATCGTGGCAAAAAAGGCTAAAAACATGTTAGGAAGGGTTTCTCATGTGTCTTGGGTTTATTTTCTGAGATATTTTGTACACAGAGGCAGAGCAGAGAGTGGGGTGCCACGTACTTGAACCCACCTAAAGAGCTTGCCTTCCTGCTCTTCTTGCAACACACCTTGAGCTGGAGTGGAAATGGAAGAGGAAGGCTGGTACTAGCACTCAAAACAAACTGATGCTGTCACTTAACTTTTCAGCTTTTTCTTCCTGCTGCAGATATTTATTTTTAAAGTGGTTTGGAAGTTAAAAAGGAGGGAGGTATTTTAGAGTACATCTGACCCAAGTCAGAATGTCACCAAAACCCCTGACCCTGTAAGGTCATCGGGTGTTTTGATAAATTCAGAAAAGTTCTATTATAAGCAAAATGCAATGTAACTTTGTTCATTAAAGGAATATGGATGTGTAAGGTTTCTCTTTCTATCTGCAGTCACTCTTGTGCTACTTGTCGCTTGAGAGGGTAAAATTGACATGCAGATACCTCAGTCTATGTGGGTATTTTTAGCTCAGTTGTCCAAGAGTCTGGCAGCTAAAAAAAAAAGAGTAAAAAAAATCCCTGAAATCAAAGTGAAACATCCTTTCTTTTAAAGAAAATCTGGATTCAAGGAGCTGTTGAGAACAATGAAGAGCTGGAAGGTTAAGCAGTAGCATAAGGGTTTGTGAGAATTCAGGCATGGAATAGGGGTAATTGGTGACTAACGCAGACTTTGCTCATATGTATCTGACAATCCCAAAAAAGACTTTAGCAGACGCTAATCCACTTTGTGAAGGACATGTTCTGCTTTCTCCTTTGCTGACATTTACAAGCAACATCAATTAAAATGGTAGTATTTTACACCTGTGTTGCACATGTGTGAATGGCTGTAGGAAGAATACCACAGCTGCAAATCAGGTCCAGAGAGTTTGAATGAGAAGAAGCAGAAGGTTCATAAAAGAGTATAAGCTAAAGCCTCTTGCCAATTTAGACAAAGAAAAGAGAGAGAATAAGAGAGGAATAGGTCAAAGGACGTATGTGAGAAAGAGAAAGAGAGAGATAAAAAATGGAACCAGGCTCAGAACAAAAAAAAGGACAGGAAAAAAGTTGTTGTTGTTGTGGTTTGGGTTTTTTGGGTCGTCGTTGTTGTTGTTTTGTAATGAAACCATCCACAAGCAAAAAGCAGAGACTAGTAACAAGGAAAATGGACAAGAACATGGGAAACATACAAGGATATTCTTCTTTCCTGACAAGCAAATCCTAAGGCCCACAACAACCCACACTCTAACAAAGACTACAAGGGATTGAAAAAAAAGGAAATAAATTCAAACCACACTTTTCAGGTAGGTTATTGCAGGGAAGTTTTATGAGGAGATCAGATAAAATGACTTCCAGAGTAAAAAAAAAATCACACTGAGACCAAATCTAAGATTTTGCTCCATGATAATCCTGCATGCACCAAATGTATTTTTGAAATCCTTGTCCTTTTGGTGCCGTTTCATGACGGTGTAGCCCTTCTTGCATTATATGAGGTATTTGTTTAGCATCCTCCGAGCTGATAAGGGGGACCTAGACTCTGTCCCAAATAACCAGAGAGGCATAAGAATGGAAGCTCTGATTAACATTGCGGGACAGGCCTGTCATAATTAGCAGTGGGGGAACAGCTGCTTGCATTCCTATTCTGCACGGCATGCTGTCCTTTCTCTCCAGTGCAGTTCCCATCTTACATCTAATGTGCAAAAGGAGAGATTATTCACCAGGGTGGTAGACACATTTCTGTTCTCAAGAACATTATGACATCATTAATCTTCTGTTCAGTCGGCAAGGGTGGGTTATGTGGATGCAAGTATTTTGCAAGGCTTTAAATAAAATTTAAAGAGAGAAAGGAGATAGAGGAGATGCTTTACTGGGGTTACCATTGCTATAACACTGGCAATGTTAACACTGCAGTGGTTTACTGGTAAAAATACTTTAAAAATCCCTTTAATTTTTTTTAACATCTGTACAGAAAAGTGGAACATGAAATGGGATCCTTAGACTGCAATATAAATTTTCTAATAAATTTTCTAATCCTGTCTATGAAACACATAGTTGATCAAATTAAGTTCAAAATGTAGCTCGTGTCTGTAGTGATCATGCTGTACTGTATGCCTGGCTATCCCTACAGGGGTAAATGTCTGAAAGGAAGGGAAAGAAAGTGGTAGTGGGTAGAGTATGAAGGCTTTTCAGAAAGAATGTTTGACAGATAGCCTTATTAGTTACAAGTAGCAAAGATATAATTGACTTACGTAGGTTATCCTTAAATATTCGTACTATGTATTCTGCTTGGGCCTCATATATTTTATGTCTTTTCTCCTGTCTCGGCTGAGATACCAGGACATAGTAGAAAACAGGAATACTCATCTCTGACAGAGATTTATGCCTTGGAAACAAACTTGATATCTTTACTCTTGTAACAAACTCCAATGAAATAGCTCAAACAGAGCTGAAAATATAGTTTTGAGGTCTTGTACCCTGGATCTCTCAAAAGGTGTAAGTCAAGATAGAATTATATTAACACACCATGTTTCCCTTCCCCACTCATGTAAAATACCTTTTTTTAGCTATGAAAAGTTAAGTAAGCAAGCTTTAAAATGGGATTATTTCCAGTATTAATTAATAATTATTGCTTGCTCTTGGGGAATTAAAACAGATATTTAAAAAGAGGAAGAAAGTGTTTATGACTTCTTCATGTCATAAAAAAAATGTTGTCTGCCTGATTTGCTCTGTGATCAGGAGTAGTAGAAATAACTTCAATAAAATTAGGTACTCAAATTGGTATGATACATCAAAAAAACTATGTGATGCATGTTTCATATGGATCTGCCATTTATCAGAAAGATATCTGCATGTCTTACTCAAAGCATTAATACTGATTTGAGAGCTTTGTTTCTTTTGTTCGTCCCAACAATAGTCAGTTGCTTTTACACAATCTGCTCATATTATTACTTTACCCAGATGAGGCAGAATTTTATAGTTTTCAAAGGTCCCACAGTGATAGCTGATTTTATTTCAATGCTAGAGACTTTTAATAAATTAATTAAACTAGGCACTTTTTTCCTCCCATATTTTTTCAGGGTCACATTTTTGTCCTACCTTGAGTAGGTGTAGAAAAGAGGACAAAAGTTTGAATATTAAGATCACTTTGGCATGCAATCATCAAGGAAATTTTAAATAAAGCACCCTTAAGTAATTGAAGGTAGTACTGTACTAAGTGGGCCTCAAAAAATAAAAAGAAATTATCATTTCCCTGTTGGTTTTTAACTCAATTAAAGCTGAATTGAGTTTAGACTTCAACTGCAATTCCAAACTATCCGGAAATTCAATACACTTAAAAGAGGCAAATAAAACTGGAAAATGGGAAGGAGTTTGCTTGAGGAAGAAAACCAATATGTTCCCTTTACTTCCCTTAGCAGATCTTGTAAGCTTCTTGTAAGCTTCTCATAAATTTCTTGGAACTTGTATGGTTCCTAGGGGGCAGTTTCAGCCTTGTCCACTCAGTGAAACATAACTGGATGCAACCTGATTTGTGTCTGTGTATATATTTTGTCCCAGTATATGCTTTGGCCTATGCCTCCTGAACCTCAGGTTTGTGATGATGGGAGGGCTGAGGGCTCAATCCCCAGTTCACTGAGTTACTGGATTTATTGCTGGAAAAGTACTCCCTGGACCAATATATACGGTTAGGTCATGCAGCCACCTTAGGAGATGGATAAGAATGTCTGTCTGGAAAATAGCTGAGTTTTCAGACTCCTCCACTCCTACTGAAAGGGTTTCCAGAATCTCCCAATGGTTGAGAATACTCCTCTCATTACAAGCACATACTTACACATTGCAGTTTATATACATTTGCTCTTGTGCCAACAATGCCCTTCTCTAGCAGTTGTTCATTACTGCTTGTGTATTTATAGAGTGCAGTCACACCCCTCCTCAAGTTTTGCAAACTAAAAGAAGCCAGAGCCTTTTCATTCCCTCTCAGGAACAGGCTCCTGGTTTCACTGTCTGCGCTAGCAGGCTGCCTCTGTCCTTGTGCCAGCCCTGGTGAACATTGCAGCTGGCTGGTCACAGCATGAAGGCTATTTCAAATGTATTTTCATGGGTGCTTTACATGCTGGAGAGCATAGTTTTGATTTTTTACAGGAATAACTCAGCTACCAGGTTTTTTTTGTTTTTTTTTTTTTTTTTTTTTTTTAAGCAGTCTTTCTCCTTCTCATTACTTCCAACAGAAAAATACCAGCTCATAGCAGAAATTCCTCTTTTAGCCTCCAAGTTCATGCTGTTACATGTTGCGCTATTAAATTCAATCCTTTATCTTCACTCTTCAAGCTCATCCCATTTTTTTCTCTGAATAATGCATCACAAAAGTGCTGACGTACTGCACTACTTACTGTTAAAACAGGCAGACTGACCTATGGGTTTTTCTCACCACAGGTTACAAACTGAACCTCATCTACTTGTCTAATACCTCTGCAGCCCGGTAATATTCTGCTTTGGACCATGATCCATGAGCAGAATAATTCTGGGAAATGTACTACATTGTTTTCTCTGAGGACACCCTTTTCATTTGCAGTTTTTGTTAGTTTGAGAACAAAAGATATTAGAATGAGGGAGTGACTAGCAAATGAAGGACAATCATTTTCAGGTGAGAAGCCATGCTGAGGATTTTTTTTTTTAAGCCTCCTACTTTCCTACATGGATGTCAGTATCGTGAAATCCAGACATTGCTGGCTTCTGTTCAATACAGCCCTTGTCCCAGATGGAAGTCAGGCTGAAAAGAGAGTGGAACAGAACTCTGGCAACTAAAAACAGTATCAGGGGATCATCCAGCAGCAGCATCAAGTTCACATATTAGCAGGGGTCATGTTTATTTCCTCAAAATTAACCCCATTCCACTTTCCTTACACATATGCAGAGGGGAATGTCCTTGCCTGGATGAAGTCATGGATGCTTTGGTCCTAAAGTAGCTGAGGCAGCTTGTTTCACTGCAGGACCTGAAGACCAGAAAAATTCTTCTCGCTCCTTCTTCAGGTCCTGGAGCGAATTTAAAAAAACATGCTTAAAGACAGGTTGGGTTTTAGGATTCTTCTCATGGTCTCACTATGGTGGCAAATTAAGGTCATTTGACTAACTTAGAACTGTATTTATATTATACCGCTAGGATTTCTTTCTTTTTGGAATAACCACAAGACTGAATTTACTACATCTATAATTTCTGGCTTGAGGGTAACTATCACAACACTCCTCCTCCTTTTGAATCACTATATGTGTTTTATGTTTCAATCAATTTTAATATTATTTCCTTGGCCTCTCTAACTGAAACACCACACTACGAGCATAGGTCTATCTGCACAGATTTTTAGCAGAGAGTGTTTGACAAATAGGAGGGCTTGAACAAATTTCAGTAACCTACTGTTGTGAAAATATATGCTCTAATCTTCCATAAAATGATCCCCAATGAATTTCTTTGAACCAGAGCTGAATTTGTTCCAGGTCCCTTGCTTCATTATTTGTACATTTGATTTCATATTTTCATGGTATAAACTCCACATTTCTAAATGTGCCATGGAATCATTTGGGGAATGCCTTGTGCTTCCAGACAGGATCTTGTATTCTTTAATACTCTCTACCCTCTGGGCTTTCTTCTACTGTAATATTAGTTGCTGTGCAGGAGCTGTACCCTGGCTTCTGAAATAATTTACTGTTAATAGGGTAAAGTGCATAATAAATAAACCTCCAATATGTGCAATAAATAACTTTTGAGACTACCATTAAATCCTTTCAAAGCAGAGTGATTAGGTTTCCATTTCGCACATTTCTTCAGATTTTGATTTGAGCTGAAATGTTTCTTTAGGCTTTTCTGTAGCTGTGCTCACTTTCTGGATAGTGATACTGATAGTCATTTAAATCCATCTTGTGCTATTGTAACCTGCTGCTAGCCCATTAGTTGCAGACAGGGGAGAAGAAGACAAATTGTGTCACTATTTCTTATCAAGGGACCACATAGCTGTTTGCTGCTTTGACTCTATTATGGATAGTTATCTTGAGAAGTGACAGGTGTGAGACTGGAAATTTAGAAGGAAACAATGCAGGAGCTCAGTAGCATTTTGTTATTGACATTTGGTAGATAACACCAGAGTGTTGATCAATCTCTTGTGTTGTTTTTAACCCCCTATTCTTTTTGTCTTCAAGTTTTTCTCATCAGACTGACACAGCAGGAAAAAGGTTCAAGTAGATAACAAACATTTTTCCTTTGGACACAAATGGACACAAAATGTCAAATTCCATGAAAAGTTTCCTTTGGCAATTTTTTTAAACTTTTAGAAAATGGGTCAGGGGTTGGAAAAAGTAGAGATCGAATATCTGAAATTATTTACAACTAGACATCCTGTATTAGAAACAGTCTTTTTTCAATTTTATTGTTAGTAGGCTTTTTTATCACTATATTTCAACAATTAACTTGCTGTAGTCCATCTCTTATTATTTCCTTCTTAGATATAAACTAAAGTGATGAAAAAAAAATAACCTGGAAGTTAAATGATCTCATTTACTTAGATCTGCTCAAAGCCACATGGTTTAAGGAAATGCAGATCCAAGACAATATCTGCTGGTATTTCATACTAGATTTGGTTCTTTTATGGCCCTCAGAAAACTGAATAATAGTACAAAACTCACTGTTTTCGAAAAGGTTAGAAGTGGTGTTCAATATGTTTGAGAAGAAAAGAAAAAATTATAGGAGTTTATGTGTGAGCTGAGGTTCATGTTAAATCTGGTAAGAGCTAGAATTTAGTTCAAAGAGACATCAGTGAACATGGGAGTCCTGCTGTTCTAGCATGAAATGAGAGGCTTGGGTACAAAGAGTTCACAGTTGAAATAACAAAGAAGAGAAATGAGGAGAGAGGGTGCTATTGTTATTTACTTAAATGTGTAAAATTATATAAACAATGGTGACTGTGTTGGGGCCTCTAGGGAGTTTGAAGGAACTGAAGACCAACCTCTAAGACCATAAGCTCACATCTGAACTACAGGGCATTGGTAATTATTCTTAATTTTGGATCTGTTTGATTTATCTCTTTGTCTTGTCCTATCCCTATAAACCAAGTTTTTTATGCAAATGTTCCTGATGATGGTAAAGGGAAATCTGATGATGGTAAAGGAACCACTTGCAGTAGTTCCACAATAAAGGACCAGCTTGCTTATACTTATGTACTTTATTTTGACAGGGTAAAAATTTGATGTATATTTGTTTGCTGAACTAAATAATGTGGTTTTTGTCACAAAACAAAACAGAAAATACGTAATCATTCATTTTAAGTAAGCCTGAGGGTTGAGTGCCCTGCTCATGGATTGTTCTAAAACATGCAGAAACATCCAGCAAAGGCTGTGCACATGGATGCCCTAGCAATCATCCTGACATGATTTCAGATGGGGTCAAGGAGCTATATGGGAAATAGGATGATCTATGCTACTCTTCAACTCTTGCACTGAGGCACAACAGGTTGGTGAGTTGATGTAAAGGCACATTTTTTCCCTAATTCAGGTTTCTAAGGTCTAGCTAGAAGAAACAGCCCCTGGATACATTTTACCCTCATCTGCTTACTTCTCTTCAAAAATTTACATCTGTTTTGTCACATACCTTCTGCATGGCTATGCTTTGCAAGGCAGAGTTATGGTGTACACCATATCAGCTTCTTCTGTCTGACAGGCATTCACATAAGCTCCTTTCATCTCCACAGTGGGAAATGTTAGGGATGGAAAGTGATACACTACAGTTCTACAATGTCTCTACCAAGTTTCCACATTAGCTTGCTTTCATCATTTTCCCCTTGCCTTGTGAGTTGAAGTAGCTGTCAATGAAATCTCAGAGATGTCTCATTGGATATGAAGTTCCTGTCAGGCAGAGCTGCAGGAATATTTATCATGTGATCTTCATTTATGAGATTTGAGAAACTTGTTGCTCTCCATCCAAATCACATTCAGGTTTTGTGGGAAGAATAATCAATCAACAACGGTACCATAGGAAATAACGAATTCTTATGTACAAGCCTAAAGTAGCAGCTCCTCATACAACACTTGCTCTTTAGCAATACCAGCTGACCATCCATTTCAGCACACCACCTACCACTGTTATCTGTTCCCATGTCTCTATGGCTTTCCCAAGCAGAAAGGTAGATTGTGTGCTTTATAACTCCCACATGTCTGACATCGTTATTTCATAACCTTGTGCTCCTGCTCTTGCACCCCATGTCCCTAAACCTTGGCTCTTGAATACTTGTTTGCCTTCCACCTCCACAACAGCTGAAAGGCACAAATGCCCAATGACAGCTGGGATTCTGAAGAAAAAACATCAGTAAAATAACATACCTCTAAGATGAAGGGAGACACTGAAGGCTTGCGTGGTAAATTTTAGTCATCCGTGATACACAGAATTTGATATTTTACAAAGAATTACGTACTGTTTACGAAAAGAGGAAGTATATCAGGAAAATATTTCAGATGCTCCTGTCACTAGGATTGATGATCTAGGTTCACATGTAGTGTAGTTGGAGACTTTCTGTGAAATACTGTAACATTACAGCCCAGCTTCTTGAAGGTATTTTAAAACTGCTGAAATTCAGCTTTTTCAGATAGAACAGACAAAAAATCTTTTCACTGAGTATTGTTCAAAAGAGAGCAAAGGATTGCATTAAAGCAAAAATTACCAGGCTGCATTATATATATTAATCATTATATCTGAAATACTTCCAAGTGATACTCAGAAACTGCTTTGGTTTGTCCTTGTGCCACTTATTCACAGCCTGCAGCAAACAAAGGAAAGCCAGAGGACTCCAGCATTAATATGGCTTCCTTGTGCAAAGAGAATTAAATACTTAAATATCACTAAAGACCTAAACTTCACTATTCTAGTTTTAAAATAAGGATTATGTTATAACATTTCTGCTGGTTACAATTATATAAATGTCTAGGAGAAAGGTATGTTTGATAGTCTGCTCTGTTCAGTACATATTATGGTGGGCCTTGATTTTGACAAGGTCTTGATGGCTACTGTAATACAAACAAACAATAATACTAGCTTAATAAAATCAAACTGAAAAGGAGAACAGAATGGCTTTTATGCTTAGAAAAAGATTAGGTCAATTGATCAAGATTTCAGAAAGCATGAGATAAGAAGACAAGTGTGGCTTGTTATTGTGAAAAAGTAGAAATCTGTTAGCCTTTGATTAAGTTTAGCACACTGTTAAGTACAAAAAGAGTCACGAGAACATAATATATCAGTGTAGTTGCTAATATTCTTTGGAAAAAGTGAGTAAGGAACAAAAAGAATAGGCATGAGAGAATTTTTATCTAATACAATCCTTTGCTCAGTCTTGAGCAATGTTCCATCTAATAAAATTCTTTTCTCCCCCATTAAGCAGAACAGGGATCAGATGAAATAAAATAATTTGCAGATGAATTATGAAAATGTCCTGTCATGCATGCCCTCCTAACAGTGTGTCTCTCTGACCTCTTGAAATACTTGTATCATATGGAGAGACCTGAAAACTGCCTTGAACATTTTGGTCCACTGCCAAGAAAAACTATTTATCAATGGCACATACTGTGCTGATATATACCACAAGAACAGATTTTTAACTGGGAACGAACATTAGGACAAGACCATTTCTCTTCCCCTAGTGCATTGAGACAGACCAGGATGCTATGCTCTCTTCTTCAGAACCTTCATGAAGAAGCCTCAAATCTATCTTAGTAATGCAGTTCTGTTAAACACATTATCAGGGTTCAAAGTCACTAATCTCACAAGCCTCCCAAGAACGGTACCATGCTGTTCTTGCATTTTATGGATGGAGAATTAAGATGCAGGGAGTTTATGTGGATGGTCTGTAGGTGGCTGTAGGTAGTAGGATGTCCTGGCATGCCTGGAAGGGCAGGTGTGGAATGATTGGCTGTACTATGTCATATTCTTTCTCCATAAAATATAGGCCCATGTATTTAACAAGAAGTACTAGCTTTGCTGCAGGGCTGGTCTTGGCTGAGAACTAACCCATAACTGTCTCAGCACATTCACAGTAGACACACATTCCTCAAAGTAATTTCTGGACTACTTACTCATCAAATTAGGCGTGAGTTTTGAGAATGCACTTTTTTTTCCATTGCACCTGTATGGAATAGTGGGTCATGAAAAAAACTTCATTTCCTTTGGCAGTCAAGCTAACACCATCAAAGAAGCTCAGGGAGAGGGAGCTCAAAGATGCCATTAAGAATTTCAGGCAGATCTTGCTTGAGCTGGGGAGAGTTGCTATCATTCTGCTCAGCAGCCAGTAAATATATTACTTAATATCAGGGGAAATAGAAAAAAAAAAGAAAAAACCAAACCAGAATTAAATTTTCAATAAAGTAAAAGTGAGTGACTGCAATATAGTCTGCAAGTGCCATGCAGGGGGGCTGGGATAATTTACTATGATAGGATTAAATTACTTTGGGGGAGGTTGAAATCTTCAGCTTTAATATTTCTTTGCTGCATTAGCTGAATTTGCATTTGTCATTGGCTTGTACAATGAAATTTTCACAGGACTTGGTGCTTTGAGTCCTAATTTAGAATTTGGTCCAACTGCCTTTGAAGTCAACAAGAAGATTGCCACTACATTCAGTGAGAAGTTGGATCAGGCTTTATAATTGCTACATCGCCTCATAATCTCTCAGCTGATAACAACCATTTAGAAGTGTAGTATAAAAACTGTGATACTGCTGGGATGAGTTCAGTGAGAAACAGAACCCCTCCACATTTAATATAAGCTTAACAATTTAAATAGATTTTAGAATTAGGTGCTCTCTTTGCACAGTAGTATCAGATGACTCTTCCCAAAATTTACTCAGAAGAATCTCTGTATTTTCTCTCTGATCTGCCTGAATCCTTGAATATGCTTTTGTTTCTTTAACTTGAAATCAAAGAATGAAATTTCTCTCTCTCTGTCACAAAAGAAACTATTTTCTGCAAAATGGTTGCTTTTCCAGTGCTTTGCTAAAATGGCTGCTGGTAGGATTAGGTCTAGAATCATGGCAATTGCAAATACTAACCCTTTTCCCATTACATGTCACAGTTTGTATATGATCAGCTACCCTGTGCTCTCTCTGTGCAGATGCTCAGATTGCTGGCATGAACAAATTGAGGGCAAATCCTTTCAAAATGAATTAAGGCTTTGAAATTGTTTTGTGAATGAGTATTTATTATGATTATAAACTAATATTTTGCTGGTATTGAGGGGTCCCCAGGACTCAGGTCAGGCTGGCATTTTGGCTGATCTGACAACACAGGTTTAGATTGACCTAAATGGGAGGCATGTTGCTCACGTGCAATCATGTTCCTTTGTGTCCTTCAAGTAAACTTGCAAATATCAGCCCAAAGAGGTCTTAAACCTGATTAAGGACAAAAGATACAGGAAGTGGTCTCAGAAGTGTCTAGGTGACTCACAATACTGATCATTTACCCATTGAACTTGCACATGAGAAAATGTTGCATGCCTGAAACTGTTTTTTCCTTCCAATGAGTTTACTAAAATCCTTAAACACTTCATCCAGAACTGCTGTTTACTCATAATGTGAAAAACTTCCTCAAAAGTCACAATTTGCTCTTTGAGCCAGATGCAAATGAAATGACATTGATTATCAGAATAGCTCTTTTTCATGGGTGAGGAAAATGTTTGCAATCTTTCTTCCACAAAAGGTGCTTGGCAGAAGTACATGTTCAGACATTGGGTACCAGGAGAAGACCCACAAGTAACAAGTGTTGTAATGATAAACCATTTTTATTGCCATTATAATTTGCCAGTTCTGCTTCTTTTCCAGTTGTTGTCTGTCTCAAAGCTGCAACACAAATTTGAAAAGATGGTTTTCATTTATTTTTGGGGGTTCTTTGTAGAACAGCAGGTGTTCAGGATACAACCAAAAGCACTGATCTAGCTCCTTCATGATATTGTAATGATCTTCACCTTATTATTTTTTGCTTTTTTTCTTATTTTGTTTTTCTTATGCTGTCCCATAGAATAGATTATATCCCATGCTGATGCTAAATACTGCCTGTATATGTATGATCTTTGTTACCTATATTGGCTTCTTTTCCAGACTCTATATAAAGCTTCAGAACCCATACATAGAGAAAGACAAAATAATCCTCCCTATCATGCCACAGTAGTAATCTAATTTAATGAAATCTTGGAGCATAGGCTAAACCAGAGAACCATTTCTGCCTTACTGATGTGGTTTGCATGAGGCACAGAGCCTGAGGAGAGAATTATTTCCTTGTAATGTAGTGATCCATCCATTACTTTGTATATTGAATGAATCAATTGACTTGTTTATGACATGCCTTGTGTTTGGGAAATCTGAAATTCTGATTCACTTCAAGTTCAATTACAATATGTTCATTGAAAACAGATGCTTTAATATTCAACTTGAGAGTTTTATAAGCTATGCAATATTTTATTTGCGTATTTTTCTGGTGTTTACAGCCAAACCTTGATAGCAAATTTTTCAGAAGGCTATTTTATCTTACAGAAACCTAGGGGAATTCATATTCCCAAAACTTACTTTTTCATTTGCAGATTCTACGTTGTACTTTACCTTATTTTTTATGCCTTAAAAGTTTTATCTAGTAAGGAAATTAAGGTATAATATCAGTCTCTGATGCTTAAAAATACATACATAAATTTTTGGTCAATTTGAAGGAGTGCTGTTATTAGACAGTGTTTTATGTTGGGACTCCTTCTGACATTGTATAGCTAGGCTAGCTGTGGAAAGGCTGGACATTCTTAAAGCTCTTCTACTTGATTACTGCATTTTGAAGAAGTGAATCTCCTGAAATTTTGAAGAAGAAGCCAGTTGAAGGAAATCAGTTAAACAAAACTGGGCACTGCTGAACCAAATATGGGGTGCACTGCTAGATATCAGACTTTTGACAATGATTCACCTTTTATCTATAATATTCCCATAGAGAAACTCTAAAAATCAAATTAAGAACAAAAATATTCATGCCAGACTAATAGCAGTTGTGAAGAAAGATTCACTCAGACGTTGGTAGAAGAAAGGTTATTTCTAAATATCAGCCCCTGAAAAGAAATCTACCCCCAGCCCACAAAAAACAAACTCTCAGATCCATAGGCCTTAGGGACACCAATAGTTATTAAAACTTCCACTCCTCACCACTGCAGGATAAAAATATAGTCAAATATAAATCCTTTAATGTGCACATCCTACAGAATTCTGAGCCCTTTCTTTGGAATGTTTTCCTGAGGCTTGGCTGTGTCTTATTCTCAGGGACAAGCTGTTGTTTCTTGTTCTAATCCATCCAAAGGTACCTTGGATATGGGTCCTCAGCAGCCTGCAGTATCCCTTATCTTCTTATTTGTCCCATATTACTGCATTCCATTGTTCTGCAAGAGGTCTCTCAACACATTTTTTCCCATATCTTAGTTTGCAAGGCAACTGTGAGTTATTACCTATCCCTGCTTCCTAATCACCTTATTATTTTTCTTACCACTTAGATGCCTGTGTTTCAGATGATGGCTGCAGAGGGGGAATAGTGCTGAACCTCACAGCCCTGCTGTTCAACAGAGAACACAGAACTCTTTATGACCCCTTCTTTAGTAAGCAATTAACTACCAAAGCCATGGACAGTTTTTCTGATCCATGAACACTATTGAATTCATCAATGTTTTCTAGTGACTGGTTGCACAACACTGAATCATATCACAGAACAGAAGTGTAGAATCATCAAGGTTGGAAAAGTCCTCCAAAATCATGAAGTCCAAAATTTAGCCAAACAGCACCATACCCACTAAACTGTATCACAACCTATCATGTCTACTAACTTCTGAATGCATCCAGGGATGGTGAATCCACTGCTTCCATGGGAGTATGTTCCAATGCTTATCTACTATTTCAGCGAATAAATTTTTCCTAATATCCAATCTGAACATCCTCCAGTGCAACTTTCCTCTTGTCCATTGGTGGTTGTCTGGGAAAAGAGGCTGACCCCCATCTGGGCCCACAATCTCTTTTCAGATAGTTGTAGAAAGCAAACACTCTTCCCTTAGCCTTCCTTTCTTCAGTTGAAACACTCCCAGCTCCCTCAGTTGTTCCTCACCAGACTTGTGCTCCAGACACTTCCCCAGCTGTATTACCTTTCTCTGGGCAACTATTCCTATTTCCACAGTGGTTGAATGCAGAACAGAACTACTTTCTTTTTCTTTAGTATATCATACTTTTCTGAATAAAAATATGCCATAAAATAATATGTAACTTGGTGTTTTCTTCTTCTCCTTGTCTTTTAAGTACCACTAATTTCCACTTTTTACTATCTTGATGAATAGTACACACACACACACGCGCGCACGCACACAGAGACAGACACTAACTGGTGTTTGCAAGCTGTACTTCCTCTTCCTGGATAATCTAAGTTTTGCAATGCAGGCATTAGTACTTTGTGCTGAAATGCTCTCCTGAATCAGATCTGGAGTACTTAACAATGTGAAGTAAACTGGAAATGGACATTTTATTCATTCCACTTGTTTTCCACTCCTTTATCTCTGTTTATCAGGAACATATTTTTTGGATCATTTTGAAATAATACTCTCTTGTTTAACCCCAAAGCAGAAAGACACATCTTGAATCACCCAGTGTGCTTTTCACTGGGAGATACAGGTGTGGACACCAGCTACATTTTTGATGCAGTTTTTTATGGTTGTGGGTGCTTGATTTGTGAGATTGCACCCACAGCTCATCATGCCATGTCCAACAGCAAGGACACTTTCCAGAAGAGCAAGGGTGAGGCATTGCTCCTTCCTCCTGAGCACCTTTTTTCCTGCTTTATAGAGAAGAATGGCATTTCTCAGAAGACTCTCATCAGAAGGTCATAGAGCGCAGAAATTTCTGAGACTTTTTCTACTTCTTTGTAGCTCTACAGGAATAACCTCACACACTGTTGCTGGAAATCAGCCAGCAGAGTTATTTTAAAGTTTTTTTTTTATGATCTGGCTAAATTTCTAACAAAAAGACCCATTAAAAATAGGAACATGCTAAGTCATAGGTCAGCTCTTCATGAGTCAACAACAAAATTGTATGCAATTGTCTTGATTCAGGGCAAATTTGGGGGAGAATCCCTAAAGGGATTCCTCTAGAAAAGCAGATTCTATTGGCCCCTCCCCCAGTCAGTTCAGGAAAAATACCTATTTGGAGAAAAGTGAAAAAACCTGTTTATTAAACAATAAAACCTAAACAATATTAAACAATAAAACCTCTTGCTGCTTCAAAAGAGATGACAAACCCAGAAAGTCCCTTCCCTGGATTGCAGCTCGGCTCAGCCAGTCTTTTATCAGTCCCCCTCGTGCCTGAAATGCTGCGGCCCAGGTCCGGTGGGCCACAGGTGCGAGCTGGGGGTGCTCTTCTGGATGTTCAGTCCAGGGCAGGTTTAAACAGGTCCAAAGAAAAGGGAAAAAAACCCCACAGTCCAGGGACTCAGCTAGCTAAAACTAACTAAAACAAAGGAGAGCTCTGTCCCACTGTCTGTCCATCTGCAGTCATCTCAGTCCAGGAGCAGGAATGTGGAGGAGTGAGTGCAGTGTCTGAAAACAAACTGTGCATTCTTCTCTCCCCTCTTCACTCTCTGGAACAAGTCTTAAAGATGCAAAACTTTATCCAGCATAAACAGAACGAGACGATTGGGGATAAAAGCGTCATATAGCCAACCCAGGACATTCCTTTCCCTTATCCCCATATTGTCAGCTTACTACTAAAACGAATATATATTCTAACTCTACAAGCACATACATTATGTGTCCAATATTCAGCTATACACAGATAATGGCAGTAACATTCAGCAAACAGTGATATTTACACATAGTTCTCACCCAACAATCAGATCTCCCTGAGGTACACATTGTGTTCTTTCATCTTTCTGCATTATCCACCATGTGCAACCTGGTCCCTGAGCAAAAACAACCCCACGAATGGGTTTGTCTGTACTTGAGGCAGAATTGATCCAAACTGTCTTCCCTAACATATATCCCTACATTATCCAAATCATTTGTCATCAATACACTTTCAATTAAACTTCCTGTATATTTCCTAGTATCAAAAACAATAACAATAACCATCATCCCTCCACAACCACCCCCAAAGAGACATAGAATTAACCCCAGAACTAACCTTCCCCAACAAAAAAAAAAACCAAACAAAAATACCAACCATGATGATAAATCATCAACCAATCACCCACCAAATTTTACGTTCTTGTAGGTTATAAAAAGCATGACACTGAAGATGTCAAGATGGCTGCCACACACATCCAAGGACAAAAGACATAGTCCTAACCTTACTGTTAGTTTTTGCTAGGTATATATACATGCAAGTATCCAGGCTCCAGTGTAGATATCCTGGACACCTTAATTAGATAGATAGGAGTGGGTATCAGGCTCACCATGACCGTAGCCCAAAACGCCTTGCAATTGCCACACCCCCACGGGTACTCAGCAGTAGTTAACATTAAGCAATGAGTGTAAACTTGACTTAGCCGTAGCAAATCTAGGGTTGGTAAATCCTGTGCCAGCCACCGCAGTCATACAGGAGACCCAAATTAACTTTATAACAGTGTAAAGAGTGGTCACATGCTATCCAAGTAGCTGAGATTAAAAAGCAACTGAGCCGTCACAAGCCAAGATGCCAATAAGGCCTCCCCATCAAAGAAGATCTTAGAACAACAATCAATTGAACTCCACGAAAGCCAGGGCCCAAACTGGGATTAGATACCCCACTATGCCTGGCCCTAAATCTTGATACTTACCCCTACTAAAGCATCCACCCAAGAACTACGAGCACCAACGCTTAAAACTCTAAGGACTTGGTGGTGACCCATGCCCACCTAGAGGAGCCTGTTCTGTAATCGATGATCCACGATATACCTGATCATTCCTTGCCAAAACAGCCTACATAACGCCGTCGCCAGCCCACCTCCCCTGAAAGCCCAACAGTGAGTGCAATAGCCCCACTACACTAACAAGATAGGTCGAGGTATAGCCTATGGCATGGTAGCAATGGGCTACATTTTCTAAGTTAGAACATAACGGCAAAGTGGTGCTCTGACATGCACCACTGGGACTTTGTTCTCATCTACTCTATGCAAAGGCTCAGATTGGGCAAGGCCTACTCGGTTAGTAGAGCTTCAGGTGTTAACTAACCAGGTGACTTTTGCCAGATGCTGCTCCCAATTTTTGAAAGATCCCCCACCCAGTGTTTTCAAGGTGGTTTTTAACAGTCCATTGCACTTCTCCATTTTTCCTGGAACATGGTAGGGGATATGGTACATATCCCACTCAATGCCATATTCCCTAGCCAAGGTGCTGATAAGACTGTTCTTGAAATGAGTCCCGTTGTCTGACTCAATCTTCTTAGGGGTACCATGCCTCCAAAAGACCTGCTTTTCAAGGCCCAGAATGATGTTTTGGGCAGTAGCATGAGGCACAGGTAGATTTTTAACAATCCAGTGGTGGCTTCTATAATTGTGAGCGTGTAGCTCTTGCCTTGGTGTGTCTGGGGCAGTGTGATGTAGTCAATCTGCCAGGCCTCCCCATACTTGTACTTGGACCACCGCCCACCATACCATAGGGGCTTCACTCACTTGGCCTGCTTGATGGCAGCACATGTCTCACAGTCATGGATAAACTGAGAAATACTGTTCATGGTTAAATCCACCCCTCAATCCCATGCCCACTTATAGGTGGCATCTCTGCCCTGATGACCTGAGGCATCATGGGCCTATCGAGCTAGGAATAACTTTCCCTTGTGTTGCCAATCTAAGTCTATCTTTGACACCTCTATCTTTGCAGCCTGGTCTACCTGCTCATTGTTTTGGTGCTCCTCATTAGCTCTGCTCTTGGGGACACGGTCATTTACATGGCGGACTTTCACTGGTACCCTCCCTACCCTGGTAGCAATGTCTTTCCACTCATCAGCAGCTCAAATTGGTTTTCCTTTACACTGCTAATTAGCCTCTTTCCACCTCTCCAGCCATCCCCACAGAGCATTGGCTACCACCCATGAATCAGTATAAAGGTAGAGCTTTGGCCACTTCTCTCTCTCAGCAATGTCCAGGGCCAGTTGAACAGCTTTGGGTTCAGCGAGTTGGCTTAATCTACCATCTCCTTCAGTAGCTTCTGTGACCCTGTTGTGTGGGGCTCCATATGGCTGCTTTCTACTTTCAGTTCATTCCCACGATGCAGCAAGAACTATGAGTAAAAAGAGCATATAGTTTTTCTTCTGCTGGCAGTTGGTTTTATGGTAGAGTTTCTTCAGCATGTGTCACTTCTTGTTCTTCTTCATCAGCGAGACCAAAGTTTTCACCTTCCGGCCAGTTTGTAATTATTTCCAGGATCCCAGGGTGATTCAGTTTTCCAATACGGGTGCACTGTGTGATGAGAGCAATCCATTTGCTCCATGTAGCACTGGTGGCATGGTGCGTAGAGGGAACCTTTGCTTTGAGCATCTACCCTAGCACTGGTAGTCGGGGTGCCAGGAGGAGTTGTGCTTCAGTGCCTGTTACCTCTGAGGCAGCTTGGACTCCTTCATTGGCTGCTAAAATTTCCTTCTCTGTTGGAGTATAGACCCTCTGTAGCTTTGACTCTAAAATCCTAGTGGTTGGCTTTGAGTCTCTCCAGGCACCTTCTGCCAAAGGCTCCAGGACAAACCATGGCTCCTGGCTGCAGAGTAGATCATGTTCTTCACATCTGGTCCTGTTCTGAGTGGGCCAAGGGCAACTGCATGAGCAATCTCCTTCTTGATCTGGGCAAAGGCTTGTTGTTTTTCAGGGCTTCAGTGGAAAGTGTTCTTCTTGTGGGTGACCAGGTAAAGAGGGGTCACAACCCCTCAAAACAACCCTGGCTGTACTTAGGAATGTGCATTCTCCAGAAACGTATGGCGCTAAGGAAAGCTTATATTTCCTTCTTGCTGGATGGTGGAGACATTGCTGTGATCTTGTTGATGACATCGGTTGGAATCTGATGCCATCCATCTTGCCACTTGACTCCCAGAAACTGAGCAGTTCCCTCAACTTTGCTCTTCTTGATGGCAAAGATGTTTCAGGAGAATCTGGATGATTTTCTCTCTTTTCTCAAACACTTCTGCTGCCATCTTCCTCCACACAATGATGTCATAAATATATTGCAGATGTTCTGGAGCCTCACCCTTTTCCAGTGCAGCCTGGATCAGTCCATGGCAGATGGTGGGGCTGTGTTTCCACCCCCAGGGCAGCTGGTCCCAGGTGTACTGCATGCCTCTCCAGGTGAAGGCAAACTGAGGCCTGCATTCTGCCACTAGAGGAATGGAGAAAAATGTGTTGGCAATATCAACAAAGGCATACCACTTTGTTGCCTTGGACTCCAGCTCGTACTGGAGTTCCAGCATGTCTGGCACAGCAGTGCTCAGCGGTGGAGTCACTTCATTCAATGCACAGTATTCCATAGTCAATCTCCATTCTCCTTCAGATTTACGCACAGGCCAAATGGGGCTGTTGAAGGGTGAGTGGGTCTTGCTGACCACCCGTTGGCTCTCCAGCTCACAAATCATTTTGCGGATGGGATCACAGCATCTCGATTTGTTTGGTACTGTTGGCGGTGCACTGTTGTATTGTATTTGCTGGGAATGCCCCGATGAAGGCAGGAATGATGACTCTGACTCCATGTTCTCAGAAGGCTGATTTATTACTTTATAATACTATATTATATTAAAGAATACTATACTATGCTATACTAAAGAATACAGAAAGGATACTTACTGAATGCTAAAAAGAAAATAGTGAAAACTCATTACTCTTTTCTGAGTGCTGACACAGCTTGGCACCAATTGGCCAAAGAGTCAAAACAACTCACACTAGAATCCAAGCAGACAATCATCTTTGGGTAGACAATCTCCAAACACATTCCACATAGGAGAAGCAAATGAGATAAGAATAGTTTTCTTTTTCTCTGAGGCTTCTCAGATTCCCAGGAGAAAAATCCTGGGTGAAGGGATTTTATCAGAGAATGTGAATTCCACACTGTTGAGGTGGCAATCAGCACTCATTGCTCTTCTACCTTCAGGAGTCCTACTGCAGATGGGTTTTCTGATAGCCCAGGCAAGGTGTTCAATTGCTGCATGCCCTCTATCTTTACAGCAGCTATTCCAAATGCTCATCTGAGTCTCTTTGGGTCTTTGAAATACCCACTTCGGGGGAGGTCTATGCCTAAAATGCATGGGGCCTCTGGGCCAGTCACAATAGGGTGTTCTACTCATTTCCAGTCAGGCTCACCTCAGCTTCTACCAAAGTAAAATCCTGCAATAGAAAGAGATTCTGCCCCCACATATCTTGATGGGATTAATGTGCACTGTGCACCATTGTTGACCAAAGCTTTATAGTCTTGTCGTTCAGATGTGCCGGGTCAATGAATCTATACAGATCAAAAAACACGGTTTTCCCTAGCCTCTACCTGGTTAGAGGCAGGGCCCCTCTAAGCCTGGTTATCCTTCTTTCCCTGGGCATAAGTCTTGGAGGTTCCTTCAAAGGGATCAAAAATATTATCATCATCATCATATATGGCATTTCGGTAATGGGCCACTGGAGCTGCTTCCCTTTTGGTGGAACTTCCTCTCTGAGCCTTGCCTTCCTTCAATTTACACACCCGTTGTGCCACAGCAGCAGTAGGTTTTCCATCCCATCTCTTCATGTTTTCTCCACAATCACACAGGAAGAACCACAGCTCAGCTCGTGGGGTGTACCTTCTCTCCCCATCTGGGGAGCTTCCGCATTGGATACCAGAACCTCTGATCCATACTGCTGAGATTTGGAGAAAGTACTCTTTAATCTCCTCCCTCAGTTTCTCGTGATTCTCCTCCATCTTATCTTCTAATTTCTGCAGAAATGTTTCCTCCGCTGCAATTCTGGTATGTACGGCATCTGTATATGCTTGGAGCTTCTTTGCCATATCAAGCACAGTCTCCTCACTGTCATCTGGTTTCATTATTGCTAAAGCAGAAGGGTATTCTTGTGGCCTAAGTTGTATAAATTTTCACGGCATCATGGATGTAAATGGTACCAAGTCTGTATTTACAGTGTTTACATCATCTGAGAAGACAATCTCTGCCACTGCCATTTCCCTGAAGAGTTGAATTCCTTGTTCTATGGTCTTCCACTGAGTTTGCTGCATATAGACATCATCTGCAAACAGATATCTTAGTGCTAGACTTTCCAGGACCCGTGCCCAGAGACTTTGAGGGTTAACCCGTCTCATCATTCCTCAGTCGAGGATCATGTGGCAGGGATCCCAAATGCCTCGCTTCACTACTGTCCAAAATTGTAGGTTCACCTGCAGAATCCCAAAGACAGGCTAACCAAATAATTATAGATTCATCAGGTTTTTGAGTGTAATCCTTTCTTAGGCCACGAAGGTCCTCCAGGGAATAGGACTCAGTCTGAGTCCTGATCTTCTGATCTTGTGTCGGTTGCTTTAACTTTGGCTTTTGTATCAATAATTGGTGTTGAGGATCCTTCCCCTGAATCATCATCATTGGTCACTGGCTGATTGGTGTTGCTTGTGTGCTTCTTTTCTGTGGTGATTGCCAGTGGCTTAGGGTTACTGTCTTGTTTAGCTACAACCTGAGTAGCTGGGGTGTTGGCTGCAGCCTGAGAGACTGTGGTAGCTGCTGGTTTATCTCCCTGTCCCCTGTCTCTGTCTGCTGCCCTACAGTATCTAGCAGTGTGCGATAAGCATAGGCCAGGGTACAGCTTATTGCAATGAGCTTTTTCTCCTTAGAGTCATCATGGCACTTCTCTTTCAGGTATTTCCCCACCTCAGCTGAGTTCTGAATTTGTTCACATGGAAAATCCTAGTCTACAGGGTCAGAAAATTCCTTCAGGGTCTGGCCCATATTTTCCCATTCTCCACACCACTCAGGATTTTCCACGCCTGGGTCTACTTCTGGGTCAGGGGTCTCATCAGCTCCTCTAGATATCTCAGCCCTCATTCTAGAGAAGCTGCAGACTGTATAGAGGAAGCTTACCACATTAAATACCAGAAAGATGGTCTCTTTAACATTAAGGGGAAACTGAACATTCTCAAAAGGTGACATAACAGATTCAAAGGAGAAGAAGGAAAGGCTGAAAGCCTCATCTCCTGCTCCTCCTCTAACAAACTGGGTGCAATTACTAATAAACCCCCTAAACATACTACTGGAACTGGGATGCAGGGTAGAATGAAGAAACCATAAGACATCCATATCTTGATGAGAATCCAGTACCTTCGTAAATGCCCTATAAATCATTATCACCAAGCCCAGCACAATAGCTATTCTAATCTGTGCCCCTCTACTGTAAAAACTACATGCTAGGGACAATAATCCTAGTGACTAGAAAGATATTGAAACCTCAAAAAAGCCTAGGACCAGAATCACTTTAAGGCCTCCACCCT
The DNA here is from genome assembly GCF_012460135.2 of Molothrus ater. Taxonomy (NCBI): domain Eukaryota; kingdom Metazoa; phylum Chordata; class Aves; order Passeriformes; family Icteridae; genus Molothrus; species Molothrus ater. The sequence continues at coordinate 58,897,115 of NC_050511.2, forward strand.
AAGAACATTACGAATTCAAGCAACATGGCTACTGACATGCTTAACTCTCTACAGCATAAGCACAACCAACATGCAATCAATAAAGATTTTTTTCTACTTTCTTGGGCCACGTGTTGGGCACCACTAGATGTATTTATTTTGGTTCAGGGCAAATTTGGGAGAGAAGCAAGATAGCAATAAAAATAGATTGCACCCACTTCCATGTTGAACAACATGAAAGAAACAACAGCATTTACAGTAGATTAAAAGGAAAGTACCTTCTCCCACCCATAATAAAAAGCTTGACTTCAGGGTCACTTCCTGAATAGGTGTTATTTTCTCTATTTTAATAAAGGTGTTTTAATGCCCGTGTTCCATGCCAGACAGTATTGTCATTTTTCCACTGACTGGCTTAATGAAATGCTTGAGTCGGGGGCACAAGCACTCCTCGAATATTGCTGCTTCATGCCAAACACAACTAACCCACAGAAGAAGGAAGCCAGAGAAAGCAGCAACTGCCCCTAATTACAAACTGATGACTTCCTGTCCAGAGAAGAATGGGGAGGTTTTAAGGATGGAAAAAGGTCAGGAAGCCCATGTAGGTCAGCCCCGTCTCTGGCTTTGAACTGGCATTCATACTACCCTCACCTGTGGGATCTCAGCACATCGTTCCTGATGTCCAGAGATGCCAGGAGAACCCTTGGGGGTCTCGAAAATCCTGGAATGTTGCCAGAAGTGTCTGGTGGCTTGCTTTTAATCCATCCACAGAAATAACAAGAGTTTGAGGACAAGAGAATCACTTTAGAGTAAAAGGTGTAAAAGGGACACATTTAGAGGGTGAAGTATAGACTTTAAGGTATTTGGTACAGGGGGGTTATGGAGACAAGATGGAGGGATCAGGGCGTGTCTCGTCCTTCTTCTTTCTTCTTCTTGTCCTCCATCTCCTGTGGTGATGTTGGCACTTGGGGATTGGTTTATGGTGAAGGTGCACTTGCCAACATGGGTGAAAAGCATTGGGAAATAAGGGTAAATATTATGTACGTAGATATTAGTATAAAAAGACATGACCGCCCCGCGGGTGGTCAGAGAGTGCCTGTGACTGCTTGCAGATCAGACCTCTATTGGGCAGACAGAAAATTTTGTAGATAAGAAATAATAAACAATCTGAAGACCGAAAAGCTGAAGAGTCCAGACTCGTCCTTTAAAACGCATGCCACCCAAGAACCACACTACCCGTGTCGGGGCAGAGACAGACAGCCGGACCCGACACTCACCCACCCCCAAATCCTCACACACAGACTATTTTTGTTGTCCAAATAGTTGCCCAATGTGTGTTGAAAACTATTTATATTCTTTGGGACTGCCTCTGTACTTAGTGCTTTTTGCCATATAGACTGGTTATCTTTGCAATGTTACAGACCAAACCTCCTGTGAAAGGGGAGTTCTTTCATTCCTGTACAAGTCAGCAAGAGGCTCTGAAAAAATGAAACTCTTATTGCAGGAGAATTATATATTTCCATGGATCCTTTTATTCTGATTTCCAAAGTATATTCTTCATCAAATATCATTGCAAACTCCTCTCATGAATGACAAACAAAACAGGAAACCTGATGTAAAGCAGAGATACTGCACTCCAGTCACCCACTTTCTTGGGCAGGTCTGACAAACTGGAGTGTCCCAGGTTGTATATGACTAATTTCCTCAATGCCAGCTCACTTTGCATTCATATTGATTTTTACACTGAATCTTGGATCCAGCTTGGCTAGGAACATGAAGCTAACAAAACAGAGGCATGAATTTCTTATGGATTTGTCCAAAAACAACCAACAGACCCATAGCCACATGGAGCACAAGTTTATTTTATAAATCCTCTTGCAGCTTCACTCTTTGTTGCTCTGAAACTGCATATGATCCCTGTGATTTGCGGTTTGGCAGCAAATGCATTGCACATGATGATGATGTGTAGTTAGCCTCTGTGTGTATTTCTAAGAATTTTCTTAGAATTAGAAGGTGATTTTGCTCAGACAAATTAAAAATCTTCTAGAGGGAAAAAGGTAATGCCTATGGACTCTATCAACTCTTTTAGCAAACTGCACAGTAAACAATTTTTTTCTTTGCATATTTCTTGTGTTTGACCACTAGAATTCGAAACTTCACTGCGTCAGTATGACTGAAGGCCAGAAGATCAAACAATAATTATCCCTAGTGCTGAAAAGGCAGAAAAAAAATGCTCTCTGAACTTTCAGGACATGCTGCGGAGACAAATTTGCTAAAGATCCTTAAGATCTGAACGTTTCCTTAAGAACTGAACTCTAATACTCTTCTGTGTAGTTGTAATTTGCACAAACCTTTGTTCTGCCTGATGAGGATGGTGGTCAAAAGGAGTCATTAGTGTAACCACAACTTATTGGTCATAGATGACTGAGTTTGTTGCAGGAATTACTGGGAAAAACTCCTCAACCTACATCAGACCAAGGGTCAGACTGTTTGACCATAATGGCCTATCCTGGTTCAAAATCAGTGTTCTGAAAGTACTTGGGCACTATAGGTAACAGCAGCCAAGTTACCAAAGGCTAGCATAACATTCACTGCAGAACCAGAAATAGTTTTACCCTAAAACAGTATATAAATCAAGGATATCTATCTATCTATCTATCTATCTATCTATCTATCTATCTATCTATCTATCTATCTATCTATCTGATAAGCAGAACAAAAGGTTTACAGTTATTTTCACACTAAAAATTCTCTCTTCCTTTATAAAAAGCTCAGAAACAAAGGCAAAAGTATTTTAAGCATCAAAGAGACTAATGAATAGGGGTACCAGCATATTCACTTATAGATAGTACGGTCAGGAGTTGTTTTCTGGGCTAGGATACTAAACATAGTAGGAACCAGCAAAAAAAGAGAACACAGCAAAAATCCAAATCTGTTAAATGTTGACTCTATTAATCCATAGCCCACTTTCTTCTGAATCATACTTACTTAGAAATTCAGCTCACAAATTATTTATTGGTTGTGGTCAAATGATTGTTCGCACTTATGTAATTATCTTTTGTGCGAAAAGTTGCATAATTTACAGAGACATCTCAATAGCAACTGCAGATCTGCAGTTCCTTTAATATATCAGAAAAGAAATAGCACCTAATTGTAGAGTTATTATATGAAAAGTGGCAAAGCTAAAAGGATTACTTCAATTTCAAGTTATTTTTGAAAGAGTACTTATTTTGCGCAAAGTCCTAGTAACTTGCATAGGTCCTTTGTTTTGGGTATTCAGGAATAGGAAAAAAAGAAAAAGAAGAAGCTTGCATAAATAATCTTTGTAACATTACAAACCTGTTAGAAGTTTCTCAGTGAAAAGGAGGCCATAAGTTTGTCATGCTCTGTAATATTATCAATTATTTGGGCTGGACTCTAAATGTAACTTTTCTACAGAAGGACTACAACAAGGCAGTCTTTAACATCCTCAAATGGGCCTCTTTTCCTTTGAGTCTGACCCTGAAAATGGAATAGACTTGGCATAAAAGTGCAAACAGGTGCTAATGGGCACCAGAGATATGGAGATGATGGAGGCTTCCAAAACTGCTGTTGGAATTTACTGTCTTACAGACATATATAAACTTATTGCACTCCTTTGCCACTTCTAATCACCAGTTTGAGTGAATGTATGGATATTAAACCAGTTGATGCTTTTAAACACTTATTTCCAATTATGAATATATAAAAAGCATAAACTTTAGAGACTTAATTTCTAGTTTTATTTCAAGTGAATGTGGAACTTTAATTTAGTTCAATGTGACAGATGTTGAGATCTTTGCATGTCTTATTTCCCTTTTTTTCTGAAAGGATGAAAGAGTAACAAAAAAGAGAGAATTTACTGAAACTTTGTAGCAACATGGAATGAAGGTGATTAATTTCATACTCTAAATAATAACTATCAGACTAAGACAGACTTTTTGTCTCTTATAGAGACCCCATAGCATATAAAGAAGTTATAATTGAAAAGGAGGTAGAAATGAGAATCACTTTCATGGTATGGTAAATGGAAACATAAAGTTTAAATCACCACACATGGATAATAAATGGCAACAGCAAATTTCAGGTATAAGGCTTTCATTAAAAATAGTGTTCAAATCCTCCACACACCTTCACACTGCTGCAAGCCAAGCAGGAAGGACAGAGCCTGACAAGCATTTGGGGAGTCCCCCAGCCTGAACCACAGCCTGATTCCGATTTTGGCTAGTTCATGGAATTCAGTGGGAATAAAACCCTAGTTCTCCTGCCCTTTAAAAAAATATTTCCAGGTGCCTATGACTTCTCAAAGAAAAGTGGCCTTGGAGCCAGTATGTAAGCATAAAATATAAGCTAGAACAGAAATATTAGTCAGGTATATGAATTCCTATATGTAGAGAGGGAATATGCTTTTCCACTTCAGACTTTATGGAGAATTTCCTAACTGCATCAGAGCTGACTCATAACATGATGTGCCATGGTAAGTGAAACACAGGTACCTCTTAAAAGAAGGCAGCTCACTTGCTGCCAGAGTATAATTTGTTGAGTTAGAAATCTAAGAGGCAAACTCTTCTTGCAGTTAGATGGTATTGTTTTTTAAAACTTTGTTTAACAAGATTTTATAAGATTCTTGGTTAAAGAGCATGATTTCTCTGAAAAACTTCAAGATCCATAGATATATATATGTAATTTCTTGGAAACAATTCAAGATACTTTAAAAATACATTTAGTACCAAAATATATGTGCCATGTGTCCTTTTATGTGTAATAGATCTAATATTACAAATAATACACAAAATTGTGCAATTAATTTGGATACATGTGCTGAGAAATAAGTTTTTGTATGTATGGGAATGGATTAAGTAATGCAATGAATGTTGCAGTTCAGTCAGACCTTTGTAATTAATTTGGAAGGCTCCCTTTTCTTCAGGAGAAAGAAACGTCGTTTTATGAGTGTGTTTTAAACAGTTTGCAATAGTAAAACCACTCCTCAGAGTCTGTGTGAATATTGTGGTGCATCCAGCAATGGATTTGCTGTCAAAGGGGAATTTAAAGGAACATAAATTTTCTTTGCTGCCACTTGCCCTTAAGAGCAGAATGACTCATGCAACTGGCTTGAACAGTTTTGTAAATCTTCATGGATGGAATGATTTGGGAACATTTATTACACAAAATCACAGATTCATAGAATAGGCAGAGTTGGAAGGGATCCAAAAGGCTCATTGTGTCCAACTTCTGGCCCTGCACAATACCATTGCCAAGAGTCATATCATGTGCCTGAGAGAATTGACCAAATTCTGCTTGAACTCTGTCAGGTTTGAGGCTGTGACCACTGCCCTGGAAAGCCTGTTCCAGTGCACAAATGTCCTATAGATGAAAAACTCTTTTCTAACATCCAGCCTAATCTTCCCCTGATACAACTTCAAGCCATTCCCTTGGGTTCTGTCGTTGGCTGTCAGAGAGAAAAGATCAGCGCCTACCCCTTCTCTTCCCCTCACAAGGAAGTTCCAGATTGTGATGACATCTCTTCTCAGTATCCTCCAGGCTGAACAGACCAAGTAACCTCAGCTGCTCCCTCATACAGTTTCCCCTCAAGGCTCTTTGGCATCATCGTCCTCCTTTGGACATTGTCTAAGAGCCTAATGTCTTTCCTATATTGCAGCGCCCAAAACTGCACACAGTACTCAAGGTGAGGCTGCCTCAGTGCAGAGAAGAGCAGAACAATTTTCTTCACATCAATATGTACTTCCCTTATGTTTGGATAGACTGTTAACTAAGAGTGTCTAAAAGATTTGAGAAAGATTTCTGTCTTCTCTTTTCTCCAACTGAAAATGTCATTGAGTGAACAGAATCCAACAGTGCTCCATTCCTGAAAGCTTCTTTCTAAAGGGAATTCTTGTATTTGCGGGGTTTCCAGATGAAGGGAGAAATGATGAATCTGACTCCATATTCTTAGCGGGCTAATTTATTATTTTATGATACCATATTATATTAAAGAATACTAAACTAAACTATACTAAACTATACTAAAGAATACAGAAACGATACAGACAGGAGGCTAAAAGATAATAATGAAAAACTTTTGACTCTTTCCAGAGCCTCGACACAGCCTGGCCGTGATTGGCCAATAAGTCAGGACACTCACACCAGAAACCAATGAAACAACCACCTGTTGGATAAACAATCTCCAAACACATTCCAAAGCAGCACAACACAGGAGAAACAAATGAGATAATATTGTTTTCCTTTTTCTCTGAGGCTTCTCAGCTTCCTAGGAGAAGAATCCTGAAGAAGGGGATTTTTCAGAAAATATGACAGTGACAGGGAATCCCACTAACTTCTGAAAAAAAGGCATTTTGGTGGAGAACATGGAGAGAGCACAGCTGGAAAATGCCATGGTATCAGCTGAATTCTGCTTTAGAGTTCATTTTCACCAGTGACTGAACAGGATATTCTGATTAGTAGAGCTAAATAAAATGAATCACCCAGCCAAAGAGAAAGAAAATAGTTTCCTATGGAAAAAAACCCATATAATTAAAAAATTCCTTTTTTTAGATCATGTTGCAGAAAATAATAAGGAGGAACAATGGGAAATATTAAGTACAACAGAATAAATGTGGAGCCTGTTAGTATATAAAGAAGCCAAGGAAGGAGAGGTTAAATTTTTAGAATAGCCACCAAATACTCTGTTCTGTGGATTGTTTGACAAAACAATCAGAATGACACCTGCACCATTCAATTGAAGTCACAGGAATTTTAAAAATTAAAATGAAAAATATAATTTTAGTGTTTTCCAGATTTTTTTATTTTGAGGAAAGAACTGGCTTGTCTTCTAGAATAGAAATAAAATTTTCAAAAAATGTGCAAAACTTTAACATGGGAAAAAAAATCTGTGCCCATAAGTACTTTCAAAACATTTTTCATGTTTGTCCAAATATCTTGGAAAGAAACCTAGAAGTGTTGCTCAGCTTCATTCTACACTGCTGTGCAAATGTTACCACCCGTTTTCATTTGGCATTTTCCCAACAAAAGACAGATAATCCTCTGAACACATTTGACTGAAAATGGAGAGGAAGTTGTAGTTCAAAGCTAATTACATCTTGCTAGATCTTCTTTTCTCAGTTATTCATGTCTGCTAACACATGCTACTGCTTAGCAGTCCTCACTGTTTTCGGCCTTCAGCAGAGCCATCCACATCTCTTCCTGCTGCTAACTCACACCATAAAAATACACGCAAGCAGAAAACAGCAGTTAAAAAGTTTAAGCTTGCTTTTTGCACAAATCAATCAGTAATGGCTGGCATGACTGGCAGCATAAAATATGTTTCTCATTCCAGCCTTTGAGATGAAAACTCTTTTCTTCAGAAACTTCCAGCTTTAGGGGACTAGAGAGGTCAAATTAGATTAGAGAGGTCAAATTGATTAAAGGGTTTGTTAAAGTCTAGTTCAGACGAAATGTATGCTTCCTTCAGACTGGTCCAGATTGGTTTAGGTGGTTGATCTTGTGGTCAGAATAACATAGGCCAGGAAGAAAACCATGTGTTTGTGGGTGATTGCATTTTTCTGTTGTAGTTTGAAAGTTTTATTGACTTACATTTCCAGTAAACTAAATCAGCTTCTGAGTTTGGAATAACATGGTACCATTATATGTAATTCAGTTACTACCCACATCATAGCGTCCATGTGGGGAAGGTAGGGAATACTGAGGATTATGTAGCCCACTTAATAAATGAAGGGGGATCCTGGCAGAAAAGGCAGATTCACAGAACACCTTCTTTGCTTCAGTGTTCATTGACAAGAATAGCCCTTAGGTTTCTTTCACCCCAAAGACCAGGATAAAAGAGTGTTTGAAGGAGGTGTTGTTGCATTGGTCAAGCAGGATTGTGCTTAAGAACATCCAGGCAAACATGACATTCACAAGTCCGTGGTCCCTGATGGGATGCTTCCACAAGTACTGATAGAGCTGATGGGCACTATAACCAGACCACTCAGGATCTTTGAAATCTCATGGTAGTCAGGAGAGGTGCCTGAGGACTGGAAGACAACAAATTCTATACCTGGCTTCAAAAAGGACAAAAAGGAGGGCCCAAGGGACTGCTAGAAGTCAGTCTCACCTCAATCCCTGGAACTCTTCATTTGGGAGTCATCTTTGTGCACATGGATGACAAGAGGTAATCAGGAGCAGTCAGCAAAGATTCACTAATGATAAATCTTTCTTGACCAACCTGACTGCCTTCAACAATGAGAAAACCACCTGGATGGATGAGGGGAGAGCAGTGGATATTTTCCACCCTAACTTTTGTAAGTCTTTCAACATTTTCACTCAGAACATCCATACACGCAAATTCAGGAATTGTGGACTGGATGAGTGGACAGTCAGGTGAATTGAGCTGGATGACAGATCCCAGAGGGTTGTGGAGCAGGGTCTAGTTGGAGGCCTGTTATTAATGGTGTCCCCCAGGGTTCAGTGCTGGGGCCACTATTTAACTTATTCATCAATGACTTGGAGGAAGGGGCAGGTCCCTCTTCAGCAAGTTAACTGGTGACACAAAGTTGAGAGGGGTGGCTGATAACCCAGAGAGTTGTGCAGCCCTTTGGACGGATCTCAACTGGTTGGAGAGATGGGCAGAGAGGAACAGAATGAAGTTCAATGCAGGCAAATGTGCAGAGGAAGAATAACCCCATGCACAAACATGGGGTGGAGGCTGATCTGCAGGGAAGCAGAAGGACCTGGGGATTCTGGTGGACAACGTGCTGTCTGTGGGCCAGTAGTGTGCCCTTGTGGCCAAGAAGGCCAAACAAATGCTGGAATGTTTTAGGAGGAGCACTGCCAGCAGATCCAGAGAGGTGATCCTGCCTCTCTATTTAGCCCTGGTGAGGCCCCATTTGGGTTACTGTGAGCAGTTCTGGGGCCCTGAGTACAAAAGAGACATGGAGCTCCTTGAGCAGGTCTAAGGGAGGGCTGTGAGGATGACTGGGGGAGTGAAGAATCTCTCTTATGAGGAAAGGCTGAGGGAGGTGGACCAATCTCAAGAAGAAGCAACTGAGAGGGCACTAATCAATGTCTATAAGTATCTGAAGGAAGGATGTCAAGAGGATGCATCCAGGCTCTGCTCAGTGGTTCCAAACAGTAAGACAAGTGACAATAGGCAGAAACTGATGCATAGAAGTTTCACATGAATATGAGGAAGAACTTTACTGCGTAGGTGATCACATACTGGAGCTGATTGCCCAGAGAGGGTGTGAGTCTACCTCAATGGAGATATTCCAGAACTATCTGGACACAAGTCTGTGGCATGAGCTGTAAAATGGCCCTGCTTGAGCAGGGAGGTTAGATCAGATGATCTTCTGTGGTTCCATCCAACTTGACCCATTCTATGATTCTGTGATTCAGTGATTCAGTGACTGTGAACTTTCCTTGGTCTGTAACACCTCCAGTGCTCATGGTTTATATTTAAGGCATCAGCTATATTCAAACTACTCACAACAGGGTGCGCAATACAAGCATATATCAACACGTGTACTCTTTACCAGTGCACATTTCCCTTGTGCTTTTCAGCTTTCTTTGGTACACCTGACTGCTGTTTACTGAGCAGGCAGCATCATTCTTGTGCCTGTTAATCACTTGATTTGAATATGTGAATGTTTGCGAGTAATCTCTTTTCTTCATAATTAATTAAGTTGCAGACTCTCAGTAATCATGCAGCAGATCTCCAAAACCTTCTGTAAGAGTGCTGTATTGCCATGGCTTTGAGTTACATATCCATACATTCTGGATGTCATGCTTATAAATTCACAGTATTTCTTCAGTTCTTAGCTTCTCCTCTTGTTTGTAAAACCTGAACATTTAGGGAATCCCAAGTTAAATAAATACTCCTTAAACATTATGTTGTAATACATGTTGGGCAAAAATAGCTAATATTTGAATAGCACATCAAAGATGTATGCTTATAGGGATATAAATGATTATTTGATGAAGATAGTAAAATGAGGAAAGCTAACTGGGAAATTAGAAGGCTCTAAGTTATTATAAATATATCTACCCTTGTCTTTTTTCCTATTTTAATGGGTTTGGGGCCAAGTCCTGGGTTAAGTAAGAGAAAATAGCAATGAATTTTAGTAAAGGTGCATTCATCTGCATATCAGACAAATTGGAAGAAAATTGTTTCATTCTTACAATGATTTTTTCCATAAATCTCCATTTTCTTCTAATTCGTTTAGTCCACTGAGATACTACTTTAATTATTCTGCCCCTGGCCATTACTGATCCATTAAACAGTGCCTAACCAGCCTTAAGGATGATGAAAGTTTGTGACTTAAATAGGATATACTACAGCCTAATTCAAAAGTTAATGCTACTGAAGAGAAAGATTTCAGCTACCTTCAATGAAGATAGAATGGGGCATATCTATCAAATAAAAATTGACTTGAAAATCCTCACTGTGTTCTTCACACTGTGCTATGCTTTCTAGGTCCCAGCTAAGCAATCAAATTGTAAGATTACAAGATCCCTGTGGGGTCAGGGAACTTTTTGCAGTAGCCAGTCCTCAACCTTTACCTTCTTATTTGAGAGGAAAAAGGTTCATTGTGAGACCCTCTCAACTGAGCAAGGGCAACTGTGAGCAGCAAAATGGGCTTGGAGAGTAAATGCATTGCAATCAATGCACCTACAACACCATCTTCCACATTGCTCACAGAGTCTGTTTCATTAGGACTTACATTTTTGCAGCAAAATATTTTAAGCCAACTGTTTCTTGCACCAAACAGAAATTCACCTTTTGACTATGCACATTTATTCTTGGTGGACCAAATCTGTGATCCCATCACAGTGTCTTCTGGAAATAACATACTGAAAATAGTGTGGTCTAAAATACTGATGGTCCAGCAGCCTCAGTAGACTTTAACAGTAAATAGCTCACAAAATATTTTCTCTTGTTTAGTTACTTGCCGCTTTAATTTGAGCTTTGACCTTGAATGCAGCTTTCTGGTTTCTTTGCTGATACCTGTGTTTCAAGAAAAGTTCAGAGTATTTGAAACAAGAGAACTGGTTTTTATGTGGTAAGTCTAATTTTTGTATGGATTACATTTTTGTATGGATTACATTTTATGTGGTAAGTCTAATTTTTGTATGGATTACATTTTCAGCTCCTTCTCAGAGTCCCATTAATGGCTTTTGTAGGGTTGATCTGGTGAAACATACTAAGAGCATTGTGTGTTCAAGATGCCTTTATTGTAAATGCATACATGTAACCCTTATTGGTTTAAAGGATTTTTTTACCTTCCTGTGTCACAAAGGCAGTTTGACTCTCAGCTTTCTCTGTGCTTGGTAGAAATGGTATTTTTCACTGTAGACTAATAAAGAGAGAAAGCTGTAAGCAGTGAATGCTGGGAGATGAACATGTTTCTGAGTGCACAGAGCTGAAGCCTTTTAACTGAACTGACCCACAAAAAGGAAAGGATGAAAAGATACTTTTATTGAACCTTTTATTGCTCAGTCCTTCAATAGCTCAGTCCTTCAAAAGTCAATGACCATTACAGTTTATAGCATTTCTATGTTAGTATAAGGATTCAGTTATGGGGTGTGCATTTGGATATCTGTGTAGGCTCCTGCTGTTCACTTCCCCATCATCAACTAACCAGTTTGAGCCTGAGTCCTCTTCCAACTGGAGATGCACTCAATACCCTTTGTAATGCATAGGCACACAGAAGTATCACCACAAGAATAAAAAAATACCACCACAAATCATGGCAACATCCCTAAACTCGTGCTTGAATTAATGCCAGTGTAGTCATGGAGACATCAAACTCTTTTAAAATTTTGCATCTGAGGATTTACCCAGCAATTCAGGCAAGCTTTGAAGATGGCCTTCATGTTGTCTCCTGGTATGCCCTGAGCCTGCATTTACCCGCATAACCTATTTAACCTGCTGGTGTGGTTAGGAATGCAATGTTAAGATTATAACATAGAAACAGAGGAGGAAGGATGAGATCAGTTCCTGAGTGAACGACGCACAGGTATTTCATTGCTGGTTTAGTCTTCTGAGTATTGTAAATCTGGAATCCATTTAGTATGGTATAAAAATCTCTTCAATGACAAGCCCTCTATTCCTGTTTTCCCTATAAACAATTGAAGCTGATAGTTGGAAAATATTGTTATTCATATTTCTCATCAAAGAGAGCAGAGTTGTGTAAGTGCTGAAAACATGACCTGGATCTCTGGTCTGCAAGCTATCAACTCCAACTCAAGTAAGAAGTTCCCAGGCCTTATCTCTGTATGGAAGAAGACTTCCTGTGTCAAGAAAGTCTTGATCTATGATAGCAGATGGCATTTCTTGACTGTGCTGCCTGTCCTCAAATCCTCAAATGCGTGAAAATTAAAGACCTGTTTGAAGTGACACCCCTTCAAACATGTTAGGATGCTAGATCACCTTCAGCAAAAAATATTCTCAAATAGTGCTGTAATTTCCTTGAAATATAAAGATAGAGCTAAGGAAGGTATAATTTAATAAACCATCGATTGCTTCTATTACAAGAGAGAAAAACAATTTGTTGCCTTCCTATATGTGTCAGAACATGCTTTTGCACATTGGCAGCACAAAAAAGATGGAAAAGAGAAAGAAAGAAAGAAAGAAAGAAAGAAAGAAAGAAAGAAAGAAAGAAAGAAAGAAAGAAAGAAAGAAAGAAAGAAAGAAAGAAAGAAAGAAAGAAAGAAAGAAAGAAAGAAAGAAAGAAAGAAAGAAAGAAAGAAAGAAAGAAAGAAAGAAAAGAAAGAAAGAAAGAAAGAAAGAAAGAAAGAAAGAAAGAAAGAAAGAAAGAAAGAAAGAAAGAAAGAAAGAAAGAAAGAAAGAAAGAAAGAAAGAAAGAAAGAAAGAAAGAAAGAAAGAAAGAAAGAAAGAAAGAAAGAAAGAAAGAAAGAAAGAAAGAAAGAAAGAAAGAAAGAAAGAAAGAAAGAAAGAAAGAAAGAAAGAAAGAAAGAAAGAAAGAAAGAAAGAAAGAAAGAAAGAAAGAAAGAAAGAAAGAAAGAAAGAAAGAAAGAAAGAAAGAAAGAAAGAAAGAAAGAAAGAAAGAAAGAAAGAAAGAAAGAAAGAAAGAAAGAAAGAAAGAAAGAAAGAAAGAAAGAAAGAAAGAAAGAAAGAGAATGTTTAAATTTGGGAATAAAGATGAATCTCAGAATAAATTTCTGGAAAAACAATTATTTTGGAACAGCCTGAGGGCTGCTCTTATTCATGTTATCTGGGTTAGATCTCCCTGACTTGAGATCCTGAAGCACAGTAACACTTGCCTTCTGTCCCAGCTTAACCTGAACAAGTCTGTGATCAATAGAAGTCTCAGGATGTGGTGCTGTTCTCTCCGCAGGCCCCAAATTAGCATAATTTCTTCAATCCCAGATTTCACACAATAATCACTCTTGATAACAAAATGGATATAATGGGTTGACATCCTCATTTTTGGTCTAATATTATCTTTCTACTAACCATGATAAACAGTAGGGAGATTTTAAATTTTAAACACTCTTTAGTAACTAGAATTTTAAATGATCTTAATAATACTCTTTGCATGTGATTATTTTCCCTAATTCCTCTTTTTTCCCCCCTAAGTCTACTAATTTCCAGATTTAAGATGATTCTGTTCCAGACCTGAATTATTTAAGTATTTTTTGCAGCATTTGTTGTCTTTTTTTCTTTTTTCTTAAAATTTATTGTTAATGTCATTTTCACATATAGTTATTAAAAATATTATATTTTAAATATCTTGTGTCTCTCAACTAAATTGAATTACTGGTTAGTGGTAGTATAGTGACTGCCTCAAACAGTGAGGTCAAATCAACAGAAATAATGGCTTTTATTAAAGCATTCACAATACAAGAAATATTTCACAATAACCACCTTTCTTCTAATGGCTTAATGTAATATCCTTCACTAATTATCTCTTTAATGTGACTGATGAATAGCAAGTGATTTGATGCATATCTATAATTCCTTGAAGCACACTGTTCAGTTGAAATTGGCAGGTGAATCTCATGGCGTGGTTTGTCTTTCTTACTGGATAAAGCCATTTTACAAACAACTTTGATGCTCACATTGCACAATCCTCTGAATTATTCCCCCTCAGGGAAGTCTCCAAGGCATGGCCTTGGAAAGACATACCAAAGAGTTCTTCCCACCTAGGCAAACAGAAAAGACTCCCCAATGGAGCCTTGCATCCATGCCAATTCCCTTCCTCATATGATGCAAATTCTAGCGGTTTCTCCTTTCCCTGTTTCCTCATTGGTTGTGGTATCCCTGGTGGTCTGCCGTGTCTTCCCTGTAGGTTAATGGCCTTTGCCCTGCCCTTGGTACCACCCTGGGCCATCCCATACTTAACCTTGTGCAGAGCACATGGTCTTTTGTCCCTGATTTCCCTTTGGTGTACTGCTATAAACCTTTGCTGGAACAGAATTATACAAAAGGCCCTTCTGCCTCTCTTTGCTGAGCTAGCTGTAGTGAGTATGTGTGGACTTGACTGCTTTCCCTGAATGGTTACCCAAGTGGCTTTTCCACAGGACATGCTTACTGGGAGATAATTATAGGTAGCAGCGACCACTATCTGAGCCCCACACTGCTACATGACTTTACACATCTTTTTTCTGGAATAAATGTGACTATCATATAGCATACATTCAAAAGTGGAAAAGCCCACATTAAACGCATAGTTTAACCCATGTAAAACCCATATTAAACCCATAAGAACCCACAGTTGTTACCATTACTTGTGCTTGTAAAATGCAAAATATACTTTCTGGACGGGCTTTTCCAAAGCCCATCAAATCACTTGAATTCACCTAGTTAACTGCAGATTAACTGTTTGGAATATCATTACTCTGTGTTATCTGATCATGATACAATCATATTCATCTGAATAAGTTTTTGGATACCACTTCCACCACACGAATGGCAAGCCCACTAAGCTCTGTTTAGAAAATAGCATTAAATGATGCCATCAGACAAATATTGCATTTTAGCTGAGGACAATGAAGTTTCCAACCCAATCTGGCACTGTTGTTTTATTAGTGCAAGTTATGATTCATTTGTAAGCATTGAAGCTGCCTTTTGCACAGATAACAATCATGTTAGTTTTCTTCATTTCTTTCCAGCCAAATTAAAATTCTGATTTTAAAGTCTCATGCTACTTGATTTATAGTAACTGATTTAGAATAAGGTTTCCATCTGAGAAAAATTTAAACATGATGTTTAGTTTAATGTAGAGTTAAATTATGTTTTTACTGCATTACTATATATGGAAAAAGCGTACGTTACATCTGGCTATAATTTCTTCCACCAGTTTTTTTTTCCTTACATTTCCTGTCAGTACTGTGTCTAATATACATATGAAATAGATAGATACACAGAAGGTTGAATCAATAGACAAAAGGATTATGTCACATTTGGACTTCAGTTTTTCCAGAGGAAAAGAGGATTTCTGCAAATTTAAGATTGGTATTTCCTCTATATGTCAAAACAACAATCTTTGGAGGATTCTTTTGGGGGAAAAGGTGGTAAATATAATTTTATGTAACAAAACCAAAAGATTATCTATACAATACAAGAGATGCAGGAAAGAAAAAATCCCATGAAATATTAATCTGGTGGAAAACAAAAACAGAAAAAAAAAAGGGGAAAAAAAGGAAAGGGAGGAATTTTGCAGGACTTAGAATATTCCTTAGAGTTTTAATGAACTGTTCAGAGTTTTAGAGAACAAGAGGAACAAGATAGGCTGAGGTTATTCTTCAGCATGATAAGCTAGGAGTCAGACAATTGTAGTGGAATTACCTAATTTCTAAACTGAAAATTATTTTGCATTATTTCTTGTTTCAGGTGATCCTTCAGAAATACAAAAATACCTTAAAAAAGAGCTATTTTTCATGAAAGTGATTTAAATTTTTAAAGCAGTAAGAAAAATATTTGAAAATAAAGATCCCTTTAGGAACAGTAATAAGCAGCCTCATTTTATTTCTATGTTGTTTGTTCATTTTTCTTTTGTTTTACTTTTAAATTTTGTCTTTAAACCAGATCGCAGGCTAGTCTTTGCTAGGAATAAAAGGTGTATAAAATTCCCCATAGTAAAATGTTGATTAAATCTTCCTGATGATTAGTGGCTTTGTTGTCCCCCATCATCTGTGCTGTAAACTGTACAAGCCCTAGGGATAGCAAATAATAGGCTTTCTTTAGCAACCCATGCAAAACAGCAGTACAAAAAGTCAATTAAATCCCCAGTTCCTTATTTTGCTTAGACTACACCAGAGCATATCTCTACTTCCTAGCACATGATAAAAAGAATTTGTCTTTCTCAGGTATGAAGGAAAAGAACTAAAGAAGACCATACTTTCACTAAATTCTCACATGTCATTTCACCACAAAACAACATGAACTAAAATGAAAAGTGTGGTACAGCTACTGAAACACATGAAGAAAAATAACACAAATTCTGTAGTACTCTACCTTGGATACTCATGAAAATAAATGAATAAATGTAGCACTATATTGGATAAGATGCTTTCTTTTTTTTTTTTTTTTTTTTACTTCCTCCTGTCGTTGAAGTAGAAGACTAGATGAAAAAGAATAGTTTGCTTTTAAGGAAAAAAAAAATCAACATTTTTACTTTTAAAAGGCCAAATAGCTCAGCAGTTTGGCATGTCCTTTGCAAAGGAAAGGAGAAAGTCATCCTGTTGTCGCTGTTTAAACAGAAGGGTCAAATGACTGATAGAGTACATTGTCTGGAGACTTTCACCATTCAAGTTAATGCTATCAAACCCTTTAATTACACCAATATACAGCTGATAAGGAGTCCTAATGGCCCTTTCATATCTGTATGGTAACTAGGACATGCACCGTATATGGGTGTAAGATTGATACTTATATGACTTTGTTCTGATAACTCGACTTCCTGTCAAATGATGCATTGCAGAAGCTTCTACCAGCTTCTCACCTCTTTTCCTTTAGTGTTTCACATTGCTAAGAAAAGTTCCAGATACCTAGCAGTGTCTATAAACATGAAAATATAACAAAGATCTACATGGAATTAACAGAAAACTATGGTTTACTGAAGCATGATTTTCAGCAATTTATTAACACTTAATCCTGTGTCAGCATACCTGCTGGATTGCCTAGCCTTTTGTTTCATTTTTACAATTACTAACTTCAGTAGAGAAACTAATATTTCTAATAATTTTATCAGAACCAAGTTGTGACTGCAATACTGTAGCATTAGCTTTGCTGTTTACTCTGGTCATGCAATTTCTCAGTGAAGGGAACTGTTTCTACATATGCCCATACCTATAGCTATACATATACCTATACTTATATCTTTACATTTGTCAGTTATTGTTTAGATTAATTTTCTTATCTTGGGAAAGCAGTGGAAAGAATAAGAGTTGGACTACAGTATGAACATAAAGTTTACATGAATATCATCTCCTATTTAGCACTTACAGGATGTACTACTGGTGAGTAGGACTGCTGTATCCCACTGGAAATATTCATACTAGGTTTCCACTGGAGCAGGGAGTTTCACTCATAAACAGAATAAACTGTGGATTTTGAGAAATGGAGATGTGTTACAAAGCAGAGTGACACAGAGTGACCCAGGGAGGTCCAAATAAGAGATGCTTTACTGCAAAAACCAGGCCTTTTCAAGCAGTTAGACCTTTATCAGTTACATAGTTTTAAAACTTAACAAACATAATCCAACCAACTACCATACACCATGATGTGAGCGCATAATGGTTATATGACTTGTTTTTCTACCTCTAATTCAGCTGAGTCACTTTCCTATAGTCCTTTTCTACTTAGCCAAAGTAGCAGGCTGGAGCAGGATTTTACAAGGGTAACAAGGCCTTATTTTGTAAGGTTTTACCTATACGCAACAGAGATGCTTCTCTGAATGTCATATATGCCATTTCTGACATATATGTGCTTCTGGAAGAGAAGAAAACCAATTCTATAGGAAACAGTAGTGACACATCCCATTGCACTTCACTCACAAAATCAGGGTGAAGACATCATGCTCTGCACCTTCTGACTTCAGTCCATCAAAGCACATTTAGTATCTGGTTTCAATGAAGCTGTTTTTTTTACTTTAATGATCAATACTGATGTCTCTAAAGTTAAATGTGTGCTGAAGTGTTCCTCTGTCTGAGGTCTTTGCACAGTGAAAATGCAGATCTGGCGCACTAAGTCGTTGTCATTGTAAGAAATTCAACAATTTAGAGAAAATATCCCTGTAAAGAGATGCGAAATGGAAGATCTCATCTCCTGACAAACAATTGTAAGGCTTCTCACTCTTTGGGGAAGTAGCATGCAAATTTCCTGGGATGCACATGTGAAGTGGATTATTATTGTTTTAAAAACTACTTGCCCCCAAACATTTGTTTCTCATCTGGCATCAAAGTGAGTTTAAGTGCAAGTTGTTTTATGCCATTTTCAAAAAGATGCCCAGGAGGTTCCTAAACTTCCCTTGTATACACATCACATTATATCTCGGTAGGGTTCATGTTTGTACCACCTGCTCATGACTGGGAACACTTACCCTAATGTCTCTGCAACAAATTTTAGCACTAGGGTCCTTCTGACAATGCAGTTACAATCTTCATTACAATCTTTTTTTGTAAGCCTTTTCCAGGGGGCTATGTTAAGAGAAGAACTATGTGAATTTCAGTATTTTCTTTGGTTTAAGAACATACAGCCCAACAATTTTGCTATTTTTACATTATCAGAAAGAGCAGTAAAGTTCTCAGGTCAAAATCTGAATTACAACTTCTTACCAGCTGTTTACAAAACTGAACAAACAAGGAGCAAAACACCAGATTATTTATATTACTAAAATTTCAGCTTTCATGGGCTAGCTGCCTCCTTCATGAGGATTTTCTAGTGCTAATAGAAGAGGGGTATAAGCTTTGTATCTTTAGGACAGTTTTGGATGGTATACATGTTAATAAATACAGGATTTATGTATGTTTAGCCCATTTACAATGTATTGCCAGGATTACTTGTTTGCCTGTAGGCCAAAACAAGTGAGTTAAATCCCACATCAGAATTTGGGTTCATATCCAAACTAATAGTGCAGTGCAATAGCAGGAGAGCTGCACTGCTAGAACAGATGTGGCTTGGGTAAGATGTTGAATCAAGGTATCACCTGCATGGCTCTGATGGTCAACCAAGTGGGAGTTAAGGACTTCCAAGCTCTTTTCAGGAGAGTGAGATGTTTTTCAGGATCCATGGACAATTCATCAGATTGACATGACTCACTGAAACATCAGTTCTGTTTCATACACATCTGGTAGAAAAAATACATCATTATAGTGCAACCAAAGGCTATATTATAATGCACATGCATATGTTGAGGATGAACAGGATACTTTTCTTTCTCCATATACCAGTTTCTCAAACTGGGAACCTGCCTGGATCTTTTCTTTATTTCCCCTTCCCAAAGTCAGAGGTATAGCAGAAGTACAGACAGGTGAATGCTGAATCCAAATCCTATTTTTGAATCTGTTTATATGGAGCATGCAACCTCTGCGTACTCTCCGAGTGTCCAGTGCAGAGTCTAAGGAACTCTGGACCTGTTTCCATTTGTTTTCTCACCACAGCTAAGGATGATCATCCAGGCCATATCTGTGCTTTACTCTTGTAGCATGTAGTGTTGCTGCTACTACTCTGGCAGTGGTAGAGATTTGGGCTTTGATGAGTATATTCATGTGCAGTTACCCTTTTGAAAAATTTTCTTGAAAAAGACAAACACAGCAGATAATTATATCTCAGATATTTGTATCTGGGACAAATACTCTTCTCCAGCCCAAATGCTTGCTCCTTGCCAAACTCCAAACCCTTCTTTCCAAATCAGGTGTTTAAATTTCTCAAACTTTTCAGGAAAGCTCTTAAGTATCTTTCATAATGGGAAGAATTTTTAAAAAGGAAGTGTAGGAGCTGGGACTGGCTGCCCCGAAAGAAAGCCCATTTGTCACCGGCTCATCCCAGACAGATTATTCCTCTGTCTCCAAATGAAAACTTCTATGGAAGATCTTGAAAATTCCTGTGGAAAGTGAATGTACCCTGATCATACAGCTTGGAGAAATCAAAACAAAAAACAGGGTAACACTACATTTTGTTTATCTTGAAGGAGATGCAATTCTTTGAGTTGATTTGTAGATACCTCAAGATGTTTTAGAAGAATATTGTTTTTGAGAGAGGATTGCATCCTGGAACAGCTGCCTGTTGACTGCTTCTTCAGCTGTTGCTGTCCATTGGGATTGCCATGGTAGTTGTGGAGTTGCCTGCACTAAATTTGGAGTATTTGTGGAGTTTTGATGGGTTTTCAGCACGTTTTAGCCACTCAAAAACAGTTTCCAATCCAGATTGCTCTATACAGCTACCAACTGCTTCATGAGCTAATCTACAAATTAGTGCTCTGTCCAGAAAGCACCACAAAACCCTTTCTAGCAATTTCTTCTGCAATTTTTTTGGATGATCCTATCTTTAACATAAATTGTACAGTCCCACAAAGAGATAATGTATCAGGTCATCACTATTAGAGAAAAAAAAAGCCAAGGTTCTCTGCAATTAGTTTTTTCTTCTGTGTGTCACATTATCTGTACCCCTTATTACCCCTTATTCACCAGACTTATCTGCATGGGCCATGCATTTGTTTTTTTCTCTTCCTCCCACCTACTTGATACTGAAGCTGTTACCCACCACACTTCCTCAAGTGAGGAGTAAGAGGCTGCTGTTCTGTGATCAGCTGGCAGGGATCAGAGGAAAAATGCAATAGTCCCCTGGGTAGAAGCTATTTGGGTCATCCCACCTCAGAGGTGCTGTATGAATTAAAGTTTTGTATTTGCTGTGGTGTGTAAAAATTCTTGGTGGCATAAGAGAAACATATTGTTAATTAATTGCAGTCTGAAACACATGTCAATCAAATGTGTTTGCGGCTAGTAATCTTCATGCTAATCACTTTCTCAAACAACATCCCAGTCCATCTGAATTATGTCTAAATTAATCTAAGCAAATCTGTACATCTTCTTTTAATATAGCGTAGTAGTAGTAGCTTGTGTTCATTTGTACACAGACAGATAGACTGCCTTAGACAGCTAAAGAATCATTTGAGATTTTTCTCTAACTTAATCAAAGGTTTCAGTTTTGAAAAATTGTTAAAAACTTCTCTGCTATTTGTCTTTTTTTTTTTTTTTATTTCATATATGTTTGTACATGCCTGGAAGATGAAATACACAAAATTAACTTTAAATGGTGCGATCATTACAGTACTCTTTGTCTGGAAAGGCTATTGGAGAGCTTTCAGAATAGTGAAATTTATTGTTCTGTGAGCTCTGACATATTTCAGCATAGAAATACTGGACTTTCAAAAGTGAATGTCTTGCTGTTAATGATTTATGCACTCCTAACTCTTTGGACCCAAAATAATCTGTGAATGAGCCACTGCCCAAAGTGCAAGTTCTTAACTAGACTTCACCAATGCCAAAAAATCTGTTGCATAGAGGGTTTAGCCCCGAAATAATTGATGACTACGGCACCAGCTTGTTGATATACTGAGGAACATCTATAGTTAAATGAGCTGGACATCAGCCCTAGTATTACTTTAAGTAAATAAATGTAGTAGTTCTGGAAGAAAAGTTACAAATTTTTCTGTAGAGGTGATCCATACCCTATGACACATCCATTTAGCACCTACTTTTCATTGAAATTGTCTCTTATGAAGTAGAGTTCCTACAGTGCTATTGAAAAGTGACCACTGTATGAAGAGTAAAACAAATCAAATCAAATCTCTTTAAAAATAATGAATGCAAAGAGAACACAGAAATTTGGGCAGCGCTCTATTTAGCTTTTCAATTATAACGACAATCAAGACCAGTTAACCTTGGCTGTGGTCTCATTCTCTTGGTCTAGACAGGCTTGTGGATTTACAAATTAGTCTCTGAAGACACGACACTCAGCATTTACCTGAAGTTAAATATTCTTCACTTGGATCTAGGTTATCTAAACTAGAAAGACAAATTTTATTTGATTTCAGGATCAATATGGCAGAAATCCCAGAGCTCTCCATATGGTAGGAACATATGTGTTCATTGAGCTACACTCCCTTATTCCAACTCCATGAGGAAAAAAACTGCCTTTTCCCCATTTGCTCACTCCAGGATTAAGCCAAAGTCTATGAAAGTCTTTAGAAATATTTTCACTGCTTTCAGCAAGCTCTGGATGGTGCCTTCCAGCTTCCAGTCAGTTCTGTCATCACTTATAATGACCAGCCACAGCTTGATATTCCTCCCATTGGTGTGTTTAGGAGATGGCTATTCCAGCTTGTCCAGATAGCAGAAGTGGATTTCCAGAGCATTTTTCAATTTACAGGCCTTTTTTCTCATAGTAACAAATACTGGAAGTGGGTTAATTTGTTTGAAAATTGATGTGTAATTTTGTTGTAGCTCTTTTCTGGCATGCTTTGCATGATTCAAACAGAAGGAGATTCTCTGTTCTTACAGATGAATGACACACATTGTCCAGGATGCCAACAGTTGTGCATTGTAACACAGCACACTATGCAGGACTGGTACCACAGTTTCGGTCTCCTCCCTGCCTGTATGCAGCAGGAGCATTGCTATGGAACAGATTAGGCCCTGTAAAGTAATAACTCTAAACCTCTTCTCTCCCTCATCTAAATTTGCTAATACTGAAAAAAGATGGCTAAAACACAGGTTTTGTTCATGATGTAGAAGAAAGGGTTTCTGCACCTGGAGGAAAAATTTTAAAGAACACTCACTTCTGGTCTTTTAGACTTGAGTTACAAGTTCAACATCAAGAGCTTCTGCAAGAACACAGCAACCTTGACGGTCTGTGCTTAGTGCAGTCTTCCTTTGCCCAGACTGAGGAGAATCTTTCATCTGTCTTTTTTATCTAGACTATATGTAAATATATTTTGACAAGTTAGTAGATGGAACATTTCAGTAAGCAATGCACCCAAACTTTATGAATTCTCTTTTTTTTTCTGTTTAAACAGGTGATTGTAGTGAGTCATCCTCCACACCCCCTTCCAAAGATGTAGTACTTAGTCCCAGTACAAAAGTAAACCAAGAAATTTCATCTTTTTCTATAAATTTCTTCCTGGCTTAACATGACATCTGTAAAAGTTGCCTCTTTCCCCAGAAAAAATGTCCAAAATTTTCAGTTTACCTTTGTAGAGACACTTTGCTATATCAATAATTTGAGTCGCAGCTGCACAGCAAGTGATGGCTAGCTATGCAGTTACTGAGGCAGCTCACAAACCCACATTGTAATAAGAGGAAATATCCCTATAGCATTTACAGAAATTTTACTAGTGTGGTTGAATACTTTTGAGTGGAAAAAGAATTTCTAGAGGAAAAGGGTCGGAATCCGAGAATGTGATTAAATGCATTTTTTTCTATGATGTGTGTTCTGAAGATGCCATACCTGGGCTTCAGATTTATCTATCTCTCTCTCTTTTTTTTTTTTTTTTGGGTAAAAACCGTAATATTTCACATTTGGAATAATTCCTGAGTTTTAGAAACAAATTATTAAAACTGAGCATATGGAGGTCTTAAAGTAGAACCTTATGGGAAGGGGGAGAAAAAACCCCAGTTGATCAAGGCTGTTGTATAATATCTTAAACTAAAATAAAATATTGCAAAATCCTGATGAAATAAGATTTTTTGTTCCTATACTCAATTTTCAAGTTTATTTCATTAAATAAGTGAAGATTACATAGGAACTAAATTCTTCCACCTTCAAAAAACCCCACAATTTTATGCTCCTTGCAGCTCTTTATATGTTTTTCCTATCTTACTTTCGAATATGGAAGATTTAGCACTTTTTTTGAGATATTCAGAGAAGTCTACAATGATAGTTATAGATAAATTTATTTATTTTATATATATTACCTTCCCATAAGACTGAAGATAGGGTGTTGAATTTTAATAGTCAAATAGCTCTCTCTCTGTATGAACCATGTGTTTGCCCATAAGAGGCAACAATTAATTTTAAGTGCTGTGAGCTAGGCCTCGAGTCCAGGTCCTCAAGCTATTTAGGCACACTCCGGTCCCAGTGTCCTTTGGAGAGAGCTGCACTACAAATGTTTCCTCTAACGTATGCTCTACATTTTTTTTCTTGCAAGATATGAACATGCACTGATCAAATGCTGTGTGACAGAATTGATATTACTTAAGCGCAGGCAAAAAAGCAATAGCCTCTAATGTCTGAATGAACACCTTCCTCTCCCTGAGTTTATTCAACCTGAATCTCCTATGTAAATGTTGATTGCTTTCATTACATCTTTTTCTATTCCAAGTCAGCATCTTGAAATCAATCATTTAGTTCTTAACACAGTTTGTTCTGTCTATGCTTTAGTAGGATCATGTATGATTTACTAAGCATGAACAGTGGTTTCAATGAAAAAGGTTTCTAAGGGAAAGAAAAGGAAAGGTGAAGTAAACGGGCAAAAAGTTAAACTTTGGCCTTTAAAGTCTCATTTTTCCTCCATGCGCAAATTCTTAGATGATGCAATGTATATTACATTTAAACCTTTGAACACCAACTCCATCAGCGATTCTGATTTATGATGGAAAGCTTTGTCCTGAACTGCTATTATCAGACTACTGTGGCAAAATGATCCTGTAAGAGACTGAAACACTACAGGTTCTGTAGTGTGTGTGACTCTAACTTCCTTGTGAGGGGAAGAGTAGGGGCAGCCACTGATCTCTTCTCTGTAGTAATGAATGAGAGAACCCAAGACAATGGCCTGAAATTGTGTCAAGGGAAGTTTAGATTGGATAATAAAAAAAGGTTTTTCACCCAGAAGGAACAGACTCCCCAAGGAAATGCTCACAAAACTAAGACTGAAAGAGTTCAAGAAGCATTTGGACACCACTCTGGGGCCCATATTGTGATTCTTGGGGTGTCCACTGCAGGTCCAGGAGATGGACTCAATGATCCTTGTGGGTCCTTCCCACTGAGCTTATTCTGTGGTGTGATTTATTGGATCCGGAGAAGCTTGGATAAAAAAATGCCTAGAAGAAGGATCTAGAAAAGCTCTATCTCCTGTTAGAGATGGGAGAATCCTGAATTCTTTGTTCACTCTGATTTCCATGTGAAGTCCATCTCCACTTAAGACAACAGGGACAGGTGGAGATGGCCTCCTTCCAACATGTGCTTTAAATAAGCATTTGTTTTATTATATCGGTGACAGTTACAACAGTGTTTTAGTCATGTATTTCCCATTTCTTTAACAGAAAGTGTTCCTATGAAAGAAAGAAACTGGCAGATCAGTGCGTCAGTATTTGATTATTCACCTATGCTCATTTAGGTTACTGAGTCAAGTCTTCACAGCATTTTTAAGAGTTTTGTCAGTTACACAACCATCAGTTTGCAAGCCTTAGATAAATTTGTGTTATGAATTTGTAATCCTGTTAAAAATCAGATATGCACATACGTTTGTGTTGTAGGGCATAAATGTAATTTCTTCCCCCCCCCCAGCAGTTCTTTGTGCCATCTTTCCAATTTTAATTGATATCACGGAAATCAAAGAAAGACCACAGTGAATCAGCAGTGTTGACAATGTGCCAAGGTGTTTGGAAAAAAGGCCTAGCTGGGGAAGAAGAACATGTCAAAATACGTTTGGAACATATTGGAATATGTTATGAAATATAATGTGTTTACCTTTTTGAATGACGGTGTTGGGTAGTGCTGGCGATGCTTACAACGAGGAGGGAGTGGGTGATGGAGCCCTCGAATGGACCGCATTCTTCTTTTTTTTATGCAAGATACAATATCTTGCATACAAAATACTCAGAGAAGGAATATGACACAATATGACAAATCACTTCTCTAATTCATTGGACTTGTCAAACAAATTAACTTCTCTGGTGGTAACAGTGGTGGAAACATTAGTACGATCAAAATACTGGCAGCTGCCTAAGTTCTGCTATCACATAGTTTAACCAGGCTTAGACAAGTTTAGATATCTGAGCATAAAAAATACTGGAAGATAGTAACATCTGTTATGAAGCAAAACACGTGATGATCCTACATCTGGTAGCAGGGAACTAAGACATTTAGTGTGGTGAGCAAAAAGACATCTTAGGCACATACTTACACATCTGAATGAGAGGCAAAGGAAGCTCCCTGTCCTGGGTTGCTCATATCCCCAGTCATCTGTTCTGTTTTTGCTGGATAATAAGTTTTACACCTTTAATACTTGCTCTGAGAGCAAAGAGGGGAGAGAAGCAGCACGGAGTTTGTTTTCAGACACTGCACTCACTCCTCCACATTCCTGCTCCTGGACTGTGTTGTCTGTGAATGGACAGACAAGCAGTGTCGCAGACATCTTTTTATGAAAATCCTTTCCTTAAGATTTTTTCCTTGTGAGAAGCTGAGAGGCCTCAGGGACAAAATGTAAACAATGATTGTCTACTGCTGTGGAATGCAACAGGTGCATCTGTGATTGGTCTCATGTGGATGTTTGGAATTAATGGCCAATCACAGCACAGCTGGCTTGGACAGAGAGTCTAGGACAACTGCCTTTGTTATTCATTCTTTTCTATTCTTAGCCTAGCCTTCTGATGAGAACTTTTTCTTCTATCCTTTTAGTATACTTTTAATGTAATATACATCATAAAATAATAAATCAAGCCTTCTGAAATATGGAGTCAACATTCTTGTCTCTTCCCTCATTCGAAAACCCCTGTGAACACCGTCACAAAGCAGGACAGAGCTCTCCTTTGCTTTTAGTTAGTTTTAGCTAGCTGAGGGAAAGTTCCCTGGATTGTGGTTTTTTTCCTTTTCTTTGGACATGTTTAAACCTGGGTGAACTGAACACCCAGAAGAGCATCAGCAGCTCACACCTGTGACCCACTGGGCCAGGCCTGGGCCGCAACATTTCCAGCGCTGCAGGGACTAATATGAGACTGAGTGAGCTGAGCTACAGCCCACGGAGGGGACTTTCTGAGTTTGTCATTTCTTTTGGAGCAGCAAGAGATTTTATTGTTTAATATTGTTTAGGTTTTATTGTTTAATAAACAGTTTTTTCCACTTTTCTCCAAGGAGATATCTTTCCTGAACTGGTTGGGGGAGGAGCCGATGGAATCTGCTTTCTAGAGGAACCTCTTTGGGAGTTCTGTCCCAAATTTGCCCTGAACCAGATCAAATACATTATTGGCACCCAATGTGCAGCCTAGTAATAATCACCTTATGAGGAATGAAATCCTGGAGATGAGAGCTCTTTTTCAGAGTAGTAATTGGTATTGATGTTAGTGAAGTTGATAAAGTCTTAATTTGAAGTGTTGGTCTGTTGCTAAACATTGAATGTTAGAGTTCTAGGACTTGCCTTTAGTTGCCGTTGTTAAATGTTACCATTTTACCCTGCATTTGTATCTCTCCTCATCATACTCTGTATTTGTACCCTATGTTAGTCTGTTGTTAAAAATTGAATGTTAGAATTCTAAGACTTGCCTTTAGTTGCTGCAGTTAGATGTTACTATTTTACCTTGTATTTGTATCTCTCCCCGTCATACTCTGTATTTGTACCCCTTTCGGTCTCACCCCGGATTTGTATCCATTCCCGTCGGGAACCACTTCCCCTGCTCCCAGGAGGCCTTGCACCCGGACTGAATTCAAATGAGAGGCTGTGAGAACTATATGAACCCTCTCAAAACAACAAACCAGCACATAAACTTTGACTTTAACCCCCCAGAACCACACTAAGTCACCCACTCTTGACCACAGCCGGATTCCATCCTGTCTCCATAACTGGATAGGACCCAGCTTGGAGGATACCCCTGGGCTACGAGTCAATGTCGTGTATTTATGGATTGATGTGAGGACGGAAGCTCTACCTCTGCCGAGGCACAAAACTGCACGCCACCTCTTCAGCGTCGTTCAGTGGGAGCAGTAGCGGTGTGCGTGACTCCTCGGGTTCCCCACCCAGAGGTGTCTTTAATAATTGCCTCTTAAAGGAGTTGGTTTCCTGGCCTTTATCACAACCTGACCTGCTCGTAAGTTGTGGAGGGAGCTGCAGCTGGGTTGTATCAGGATCGGCTTCGTGATTGGTCTTTGGTTTTCTCTGTGTTAAATTCCAACCGCAGGGCCACTCTGCACAGGCTGCAGGGATCTCTGGTCTCAGCCACACTGTGGGGAGGGGACCTGATGGCAAGATCTGATGGCTGCTCCAGCCAGGACTCCGCAGCCTCCCCTTTCTTCCTGCCTGGCAGCTGCTGGAGCAGGCAGGCTTCCCACAACGGGCTGGCCCCGCAGCTCTTGCCCGGCTCTCTTGCCTGGTAGCCAGTGAAGGGCCCGGCAGCCGCCCCTCGGGGGAGAAAGGGGGCCCGCTCCCCCCAGCAGGGCCGCCTGGCCCAGCCTCACCAAAACAGGGCCCATGGGGGCCAGCGGGTGGCCCAGGGTGAGGAAGGGGCCCGGCCCGGGGCAGGGCTGCCCATCCTGGCTTGGCCGAGATGGGAGTTGGGGCCGGGGCTTGTTACCTCTTTGCCGACTGGAAAAGGAAGTGAAAGTTCCCGGGTTTCTTTCATCTTTAACATGTGTCTTTCACAGAGGTGTGTCCAGCTTTTGAGTGGTTCAACAGACTTGCAGTTACACAAATAGCTTTTTACCTTACTTCCCTAAATTTCCTCCCATTCCAAAACACTACACTCCCCCACTCCACGACCCTCCCACCTCCCTGCCCCCCCCCCAACACCCCAAAACCCAACAAACAAACAAACAAAGGAAACAAACATACTGAAATACTTCACATAGGAATGCCATTACAATTTTTGCTCCACTAGTAGGGTGTCACTAAAAACACCTGAGACATTACAGCTGTAAAGGATTTTGCTTGATTTTAGGACTACTCCTTTGACATGAACCACTTGTCATATTTTTTTTCCCACCTACATCAATATTTGATGCTTACCATTAGAGAAAGAAGAGAAGAAATAGTTCATAAAAATCTTTGTGCTTCAGGCTGTCATTAAATAATCCTCAATGTCAGCCATTTTATAATCCAGTTACCCTTTTCCTTTGGATAAGCATTAAAAACCTCTGTTAAAATTTGTGTATTTTCTTCAATTTTCCTGCAGTTTCCTTCATTGGCATAATTTGACTAGACTGAATCTGATTTTAAGAGCTCTTAACCTTTTAATAAAGTTTCGTCTCCTTATTGTCCTCTGTCCCTAATTCATTATCTGTCATATTTTGTAATCTGATCCACTATTTGGAGAGAGGAGCACACTGGAAATCATACACTGGTTAAAAATAGATCTGCTAGATAAAACCCATTATTTCTGTAAATATCGATACCTAATATTACTTAGCTCTCTCTCTCTGTGTCACAACTATATTACCCCCATTGCATTTTTTCCTTGTTCTATATGTATAGATAATGGAAATTATTATATTTTAAAATATTTGGTCATTTATATCAGTTTCATCTATTTTTTACATTATTTACAACTGCATCTTGATCCATAGATTTCTAATAAGGCGTTGTGGGATTTGGCCAGACATAAGAGATCAGTCATAAAATATATGCCCATTTCTGAACTTCAAAAACATACAGATCTGCTAAATACTGCTTTATTGCACACTTCTATGACCTCAAAAGTCATACTTGGATGTCACCAGCTTCTGTTATCCAAGCTGAGAACACAGAAGCTGAATCTCATTCTTGCAGTATCAGACATGAAATATACCAACTGTTGTTTTTCTGAGAAGAAAAATTGAGCAAATGCCTTCTTGCAGACTTAAATACAAATTTCTTTGTGAACAATGAAAGCAAAAGATACTGTTTTGATCCAAGGAACAGACCAAGACAGGGATGAAAATGTGGCTCTGATACAGGTGATCGAGAAAGAGAAGAGTGAACCTATTTTCAACACTGGAATATGGGAAGTACCACAAAATTTTGTGCTGCCCTTTCTAGAGCCCTAAGTTTATTTAACTGAATTTATTTCATTAAATTTAAATTTGGGCACAAGCAACCAAAATCTGGGACTAATAGGAGTAATGCAGGAATTATTTGTTCTGGTCTCCACAGCCAGCCCTCTCTGTCTCTGACAAACCACTCAGGGCATTTAAATACTGGAGTACAAATAACCAAAATAAGTAATGATATAATTATTTTACACAAATTAAAATGTTGCTTTCCCCCTTAGAGCAACCTGAAAATGGGACGATTCATTGGTTAAATTTTAATGGAACAATCAAAGAGCACTTACTTCCCCAGCATGGGGTACCCTCACTGGGCATTTACAGGGTTAGGAATGCTTTGTGTTTGCTCTGACCTGATTGGTGTAAAGTCCCTTGATGGTTTGCTGTGTTTGTTAAATTGACAACAGCCTGTACTTGGATAAACCTTATTAGCCAAAAATAATAGACAGTTTGGTTGCCAGTTTTAATGCTCATGTGTTGTAATCAGCAGGGTTGGTTTTTTTTTTCCTTTTTATGTCAGTGTTTTGGAGGTTAATCTCTGTTATCATCTTCTTAAACTTGCTCTTATTCTTATCAGTTATATTTAGTGGCAGATTGCAAGCTTTACTCATTATCTTGTTAAATCAGTAGGTGAAAGCCTTTCAAGGCATTTCTTTTTAAACTTTATTAATGTTAATATGCCAGATGGGACAAATTAAAATGGTTCTGTTTTTCATGCTGCCACTACCCACAATTTTACCACATTGTTTGCTGTTTAAGGGAGGATATGAAAATGATAGGTACAGAGCTTCTGTAATAAAAGTCCAGAACATGGTGGTAAAACCTATCTGGAAAAATGTTCGGAGGTTTTTTTTCAATTAAGTTAGTACATTAAAAAAATGTCAGTTCTGTGTATGCAGCTGGTTTGATCTTATCATAGCTGAGTTCAAGGCTCTCTTGATCAGAACAGTGTGGCAATATACTTTTCCTTTACTCATATTGGGGGTCAAAAGGAGGCTTCAACACTTTTATCATCACCTCTTGGTGCTAGTCCCCTTGTCATCTCTGTGGCATTATGTGTGGATGCCAATGGTCCCACAGACCACACAGACAATGAACCTTTCCACAGCCGCCTGGGCTGGGTCTCTAAGAAACACCTGTAAAACCTTTTGGAAGGTGTTTGGAAGTCATCAGTGCATTTTTCAATGTTCCTTAACAGGTAGCCTCATATAATTTTGTTGATTGGTAAGTTACTTTGGTGGACAAAACTCTTTGTTGTGTGGGTTTGCTTAGTACACAACCACTGACGAAAGACATAAATAATAGTGCTTTTACTAACAGCAACAGTTAAAAAATAAAAACAAAATCAAGTAATTGATAGGCAGATATCTCCTTTTTTCAGTCTTGCTGAAGTGTCGTCATGGGACAAATGGCTCCCTTTTCTGATTTCAGTGAGATTCAGCTTTTATAACCAGGGATCCTTTATCCCAACAACAGAATGGCAGAGTCTGTATATTTGTGCTTTCCCCTATTACGATTTGTTGAATTCTTTTTATGATGCAATGTCCAGGAGCCCAGTGGGGCTTCCTTAATTTGCATAGAGACCCCAAGAATTTCTTTACACACTCCAGTGGTAATATCTGCTATTAAACAAGAAAATCAGACCCAGATATTCTAAAATCTGTGTTACAGCTGTTTGGATATCCCCTGTCAATATCAAATTTCATTATATTTCCCGCACATTTCACTTAGAGATGGCTAAGTTGAGAAGACAACATATTAAATGAATGTAGTCAAAATCTGTAAAGAAAAGAACCCTTTCTATGAAGGAAGAGTGGAGAGTGTCTAGGAAATAGCCTTTCATCTAATTTTATCATAAATCTAATTCTAATATTAAAACTAACTCAGTTTCTTTATCTCTCAATACCAGCTAGAAGGATTTTAGTTTTTTCTACTTCAGGCCACATACTGAATCTGACGTGCAAGAAAATCACTTAGAATGAATATAATAGAAAATTAAAGTAGGACTGAAATACACTTAGCTATTAGAATTCAAATGGGCAATGTTAGGATTTGCCCATTTAAAATGAATCCACATATTATAAATTGCTGTAAACAATTTGTATACTTAAAACAAAATGTAGTATTGTTTAATTTACGTTGTGGCGATTTCAAGGCTGTTTTTCCCTATAGTCTTCTTTGTGAGCAACAGTAGGAAAAAACCCCTCTAAACTGCTACGCCTGTTATCACTGTAGATCAATGATGTGCATATAAATGCCTATGCCTATATGATATATAAATATATATGTGTGTGTTTATGTGCATGTGTGCATATGTAATTATATATATTGTGTCTAGTTATATGCATCTTTTTCCTTTTGTACTGAAAGGATTTTGACTAAACATAGGGTGCAAATCAAGGCTGAAGGAAACCACAAATATAATAGGATGACTGGAGTTTTAAATAGGAGAGATGGTGCAAGATTCTGTGCAAGATTTGTGCTTGCCACATGCTTCAGGACTGCAGATGGAAGTATGAAAAGCAGACTAGAAAAGCAAAATGTCTGATCTTAAAAAGGCCTGCCATACCCTCCTGCACTCCATTAACCACAAGACATTGTGGCTTTCCCTGTCTAGCATGTTCTTAATGGAAGAAGGAGTGCAAAAGGGGAAATAGCATCCATCTCAGGAATCATTTCAGATTCTGTACCGTTAATGGATAAGTGAACACTATATTAGAACTGCTCTGAATGAAACAAAAAATTATTTCTTTAATATTTCCCCCAAAACCTTTTCTCAAAATGTTCCATTAATTTTCAGGAGAAGGTTTCTTTCTTAATTTCTTACTACTTTTTTATTCCATATTAATTTGTTCCCATTAGAAATAGGAGGAGAGCTAGTAAAGCATTACAATTGGTGGAGCAAGCTACAAAGGTTTAGACATACTAACAATTACATATCAATTCTTGTGAACCTCCACCAGATCTCATTAATATCAAAGTATTTATCTGAGGAAATGGAATTTATAGAACTTGTGAAATTTACTTGCCAGAGCCAGGTAAACAGTTCTAAATTTAACTCTAGTTTATGTTCTGCTGAAGAAAGCTCTGGACATGTTGCCACAAACTTAAAAAAAAAAAGATAGCATGTAAAACTTTTATTATGCTGTTGATTGTTATCATGAACATATAATATATGAGCAATTTAACATAAATTAACTTGTCTGTTTCAACAGTAGAGACCCCAAGATGATTTTGAAAGATGAGCCATCATTTTGTTTTTGCACATTGTATTATCTAGATTATATGTAAAATATGAAAATGTTTCAGATTGAGCACAGACCACTACTTCAGGTATTGGAGTCTTTGTATATTAAATATATATTACACCTGACACTGAAAATAGACCTGAATGCATAGAAATTTCAGTCAGCAACAACCGTCTAATCTGCCTAGAGGTGATGGTGTTTTACCACATAATCCATTCGCAAAGCATACAGGAGATATGGTGAATATATTTCAAAATATATTTTGACTCAGAAACATCACATGACAGGGAGCATTTCATTTGTTGTACCTATTATCAAATAACTGGGAAAAAAATGCATCTTCTGCTCAGAACAGGTTTTGGTGACAGGCATCTTGTCATGTCTTTAGTAGATTGAAAAGCCCTTCCTGACATTTTTTTGTATGGACTTTGCTCCTTAACCTTCTGTTTGTTAAGATGAGTAGACTGAGTTACTTCAGCCTTTATTCGTGTGGCACATTTATGTATGTTTATTTCTAAATGACAGCAGCACAGAAATGAATATTTCTTCTAGGAATCCTCCTACTGAGGCAGACACATCTCAAAATTCAGCGCCTTGGTGGCTTGACTGCTATGACAGTACAGATGATTAGTTTTTTGCTGGCTGAGAAGATCTATCTTAATTAGGATAAAAATAGTAAATTGCCTAAATATTGAGTACATGTAGAAGAATATATAAGTCATTGACTAATATATGCTTTTGAAGGCCTAAATTAATGTTTAAAATGTTTCTTCAATTAAAATAAACACAAAATCTTGAACTTATAAATAATATGATTAGGATGGGCCTTTGTTTTATTTTCTCTGCCTTCACTACTTTTTTTTTTTTGTTCTTTTTTTTTTAATATATTGTGGTTGTTGTTTATTCATCATGAGTATGCTTTCTTTGGCAAGTTTTCTGACAAATACAATGATGTAATTATATGATGCCCAGCACAGGGCTTGAGAAGACAGTGTTTGAGAAGGCAGGGAGAAGGTGCTGTACAGGGTTGACATGAAGAGATCTCTGCAAAGGCTTGGGGAGGGAGATTGCCTCTGGGAAGTGTTACTCTCAAGGTTTATGTATTACTACAGGCTGTAATGTGAGGAACTGGCTTTAACTGGCTTTAATATTCTGGCTTTAACAACCTTGGGCTGTGCCTTTCCCTCTCTTCACCTGATGCTTCACCAGTATTAAAGGCAGAGAGGTTATCAAGTGCTGTATGATTCAACCAAACTCAAACCCTGGAGTCTGGGCTTTGTAGTGCTGTTATAATAGGAATGATAAGTAAACAGTAAATCAGTAGGAGGAGTAAGAATTGCTAATGCCTTAACCAGTGAAAGAAACTTGGGAGGTAGATGGAGGTGGATGAGAAGAGTTAATATTACAAGCATTCAGCCTTTCTCATAATTTTCACATGTCCACTAAAAATATATCAAACAAATGGCTTCTAACTATACTTTGAAGTGTGTGTGAGGGACAGGCTTGCACTTTTTAGATAATAGATGTACACTTCTAAGACTGCAACTGTTAGCTTTCTCATCGTTTCCCTTATGCATAAAGCCCACAGATGCCCAAAGCTTACACTTAGAAGATGAATAGAATCCTATCTAGTATTTTTTGCACAGGAACTCACCAAAAACATATGGGGAATCAGAATAGTCTTCCTTCTTCTTTTCTGTATTCATGGAAGGTAAACCAAGGCATTGCCCTCAATGTTTGTGATGACGCAGTTGTTCTGCAAGAAATAGGTTGTCTGAAGCTGTGTGCATTTTTTTCCAGTTTGAGTTCACACAATTCTTGACTTTCATATGAACTAAGAAACTCAAAGTGAAAGTCAGCTGGAACATTTTTCACTTGGTTTATGCTGGAAGGTATGCAAAACCAGAGACAGACATAATTTTCACTCAAAATTAACTTGTTCCAGGTCTAAAATAAATTTAGCTTAAATTTAGCACCCAGGTTCTATAGAACTTTTCGGTGAACCTACTTTGAAGTTTTTTTTTAAACTTAGGACACTTGATGACTTATTAATATACATATAAGACTAAAATTCACTCATATAGAATGAGAACTCTATAGAGTTCTCATATAGAACTCATATGCTAAGCATAACAATACATATGTGAGAAGATTTTTTTTGTATATAGAGAAAAAACTCACATCTATTCTAAATCTGTTTGCACCAGCTTGTTTTGTTCACTTTAAGGAACTGGTATTTTTCAGTTGTTTGGAACTCTACTCCACAATGCACATCCTTAATCCTTATGCAAAAAAATCCAGACGGAACCCTTAATTTCATTGTCTTATTTTACATAAATGAGTTTTAAGACATGATTGTGGTATGAATCACTGTTGAGGTGCTTGCTTTCAAAATGTACTGAGCAGAAATCAAACAAAATTTTTGTGCTCCTGCTCCTTTGGTAAGTTTGAAAGGACACTGAAACTGGTATTCAGGGTATTAGTTAGGAAGCCATTTTCCTCAGAACTTTTTTTACTTTTTTCACCTTCTTATCTTTACAATTACTTTATAGAAAAAAAATCCTTTTCATACATAAAATTTCTACTTTGATCTGAATTTTGGTGCTCTTGGTGGCATCTATCTTATTTTATACCAGTACAAATTTCAGGAGAGTTAAATTTTGAGCCATTATACATAGAAATGAAACAGGGAGATAAAATCAGCACATAATATATGTAGTGTACCTTTAATTGGACTTTAATTTTTTAATTGGACTTTAACACTGGAAAAAAGATTTAAATACAGACATTGATGCATTTATGACCTTCTGGATACCTTTTTCTGTCTTTTCTTATGCCTCAATTTAGTAAGAATCTTATTTACAAAAGACCTTTAAGAAACACTTTTTATACCTTTACATCAGCATGCCCTGAAGTATAAAAAGAAATAAAATATATAGAATGACCAGTTTTTAAAAAATCAGATTCAAAGAGAAACATTGTAACAAAACATTTTCTTCCTTGACTATGTTCTTCAGAAAAAAAATCAATGTTGTCATATTTCTATCTGCATTTCAGTGTTTTTATGAGTTTAGCAACTCTGAAATACCTGAGCAATATTAGGCACAGATGGCATTGTGCACTGAACACTATTTCTAGAGGAAAATGGAATTTCATCAGGGTCTTATGAGGATCACATATTAAAGACTCATTCTGAGTTTCATAATACCTTGCAGTGAAAGCTCAGATGGTAACATCCAGATGTTACAGACGTGTTTTAATGTGCTATCAGCCTGAAGTACTCTGAGAGTAGTCTACTGCCCAGTGTGTTCTCCAGCATTCACAGCTCCAATGTCACCCAGAATCTCAGAGATCCTTTTCATAATGGCAAAAACATTTGGTTTGTGCAATGTAGTTAAGGAGAAAAGACAAGACAAAGGCCAAAAAATCAATGCCTCCCCCAAAATAAACAAACCCCCCCCCCAAACTAACAGTCCAAACAACTCCCCAAACCCCAAACTAACAATCCAAACAACCCCCAAACCCCAAATAATCCAAACAACCCAAACCAAAATAAAAGAAAAAAAATTAGAGTATACCAACACCAATGAAGATGTTGTGAGAGTGCTGCTAGTGAAGAGAGATGATTTCAGGGCCCCACAATCCATGCTGGCAAAGACTTGAAGCCTGTGGAAGCAGTGCATTGAATATCTGACAGAAAGTGTACTCTCCTACCACTATTTTGTCAATAATTAGTGCAGATTGGCAGAACCAGCCGAGCAAAATTGGGCAGATCCTCTGGGTGCACAAGCATATGTGTATCAGAATGACAGGCTCCAATAAACCCTAAATAATCAATATCCACCAATTCTTAATTATCTCATTCTGCTGAGGTAGTGTAAGAGATATATCAAGAAAGGTAGTGTGAGAGATATATCAAGAAACCGCCTTCTGCATGCATTCATTAAGAATTCAGATTTAGTAGCTGTTGGTGATGTTAGGATAATTAGCAGCAAGAAAAAATGGAAGAAATGTTGGTTGCTATAGCAACCTGTTCATCATGATCTACAGCATAAACACCCAGATTAATTTACCAGTTGCCAGGTAGATATATGCTTGGCTGACTGGGGTACACAGAGACACCACCTTATTTGCTTTTATTAGGGCTTAATCATCAACATTAGAGCTTTCAAAGTATGTGTGCTATCACTGTCAATCATAGAGGAGCTAGATTAGGGCCAAATCGACCAGCACAGTCTCTGCACCTCTATCTGAGGTGGATTTCCTTCCTCTGAAGGGAAGGAGGAGAAAAAATATTCCTCCAGATACCCTATGAAGCCACTGCAGGATCACTGGAACTGAGATAACTCCTATGAGCTATCTGTGTGGTAAAAGTCATATTCTCCCTCTGTAGAGAGCCAGACCTATACCCTTGACTCTTAATGATATTTTTCCCTGAGAACCCTTGGTAAAGGAACCCTGTCCATGAAGCAGCCTTTGGTGGTGTACAGTGGTACATGACGCACAAGTGAGGATACCTGTCTTGTTGGGGTTATACACTTTGTGTAATCCAAGACCCCAAAAAGCTGCCAGCCTATTGAAGAAGTACATCATATTTGGTAAAACTGTAAAATAGACATTTGAAGCACTGGAGGTGGTGGGACAAGGAGCTAACATCATGCCATGATGAAGTATGCAGAAAACCTAAATGAAAATGAAGGGAGGAGAATCAGTGCCCACTGGATAACTAAAGCAGAGCTATCCCTCCAAAGTAGAGTTTGATAATGATTTATAATAAATGATAAAAAATTTTATAGACATACTGTAAATAATACGGGCAAAAATTAACTGCTGGAGTCTCTCTGTTGCTACTTTTCTCCTGCTAGTGAAAACCTTCACATTCTAACCTCTTATTACTGCTTTACAGAAAAAACCTCGTGACTTTTGTGCTGCAAAGTCTTGTGTAGGTTTCCTCAGAACTGGCATCTTTTGGCTACTTTGGATACTAGCTCCATGTTGCATCAACAGTCTTGCCTCCCAAATATACACATGTGTTTCTGCTGCTGGTCCAGACCATTGCCTCCCCTGGGGCCTTGCAGCTGTTTGTGCAGCTATGTGGAGAGACATATTGTGGAACTGGTTCAGCTGCAGAATTGTGCAGAACTGCTCAGAGCTGGGGTCTAGAGGATCACACATGGAGCCTCGGAGGCTTTGGGTAGGACAACATAATGGAGTTGAGCTAGAACAAGGGTTGGAGTCAAAACTCTTCTTCTTGATCCCTTTAGTCCTCACTTCTGCTTGTCCATCCACAGGAGTTAAGTACAGTCCCTCTTTTCAGGATTTTTTTTCTGACACTCTCCTAGAAGAAACAAAGCTTCAGCTAAAGGCATCAGAGAATATTTTCAATAAGCCAGGAAAGATATAGAAAATGTAAAATGAAGGAGACCCATGTACAAGTGAAGATTAGTGGGTAGTAGAATAGGTAGGTAAATATCACCTAACTAAAAAGACAAAAATGAAGAAAAAAGAGATTATGTTTCTGAGTCATCTTTATCTTACAAAGCACATGGCTCACTCTGTGCTGACCCCAAAGCTGCTAACACCTATCCTGCAATTTCACCATGTTGAAATGAAAAAATTTTTTGCCTTTTACTTTTGCCAACAGCCTTGTGATTTAAAGAGAAATGACACCATTTGACAAGAAAAACCAACCAACCAAAAGCCAGCAAACAACTACACAAAGCAGATCTGATCATCTGTGACAATCTTTCCTCTCTGAGAGCCATCATAGTAATGTAGGTCCTCCAAGCCACATATTGCATATTCCCACCTGAGCTGCTGAAAAAATTGCCAAGGAAAAGCCACCTTTATAGAAAAATGTAAACATGTCTATCTGTCCAGCATAAGAAGTTTGATGTATTATACTGGCCACAGTTTACTTTATCAGTCCATATACTGTGTAATATTGACTGGGTCTATTTTTTTCTGGATATTCTGAAGTAAATCAGTCAAGACTTAACATATATCCTAAACTGCTATAGTTTATTTATAAGGAGAAAGACAGGCCATCAAACTATCTACAGGAATTTTAAAACTTCATCAGAGAATCAAAGTCTTAACACAATAATCAGTTCAAAAGAAAATGCTTTACATTTAAAGTAAACAATGGCTGTTATACAAAGATTTTGATTTTTCTTTTCCTGCCCTTTGCAATTTTATTTCCTTATTCCAAAGCTCTGCTTATGACATTATGCCCACTCCAGAAACAGAATTTGTTTTTCTAATTCATTTTTTTGAAAAACAGCCAGTTTCAGTCATTTGATTTCAAGTCTTTGGCTCTAAAGTTTTCCAAACCTTTTACTATTTTAAATGGATTTTTAAATTAGATTTTTAAAATAGGAAATAATTTAAAAATGTATATAACTAAAAAGTAATGTGTTTTGATTTGGAAAATTAAAATAAAATGGATGCAACTCACAGAAAGTCAAGGAATGTTTCTCAAACCCTAGTTTTAAACTAAGTCAAATTCATATTAGAAAAGTGGGTTTCATACTTTCTGTTTAATTAATAGTAGACTCCACAAGACACACTCATCCCCTTAACTGGGAAACAATTTACTTAGTTCTTTATTTAGCATTTCATAAATATTGGGCCAATTTCATCTTTGGGGTAGCTTTAGAAAGCAATGAATAAAGCCAAATATCTAATTAACTGTTAAACTTTGGCAAGTATTCAAGTATTTGGCAAGAAAATATATATTCATCAAACAGTGCTGTGCATAAAATGAATTACAGAATTATGTACTAAATTTCCTTTTTTATGCCAATAAAACTTTAAAAAATAATTTAGCTCTGAAAAAGTTTCATTTTTTGCAGAAGAGATGACACAGACATTGGGCAAAAATATATTCTTGACATTTGGTCAAAGAGACTTGCCTCATTATGGCTTTGACTTCTCTATGAGAAAAACAATTGCTAAGTCCTCTGGTAGAATATTTCTGTGCAGTGAGATCAATTTAGCTGCAAGTACACCACCAGTTTGAATCCAACCCCTATAAAAGTCAGTAAAAAGATTTCTTTCCTCATGGCATAGATGACTACAAACAGAACAAACCTCTACCACAACAATTTTTAGAAATACTGCTACACATAACTGAAGAGTGGTAATAGAATATCTGTACATACTTAATGACTGAAAGGCTATAACAGTTATGTATATCGTGAAGATGGTTTCGCTAGACTTTGTTATATCACTGCATAGTGAACTACTGTCTTTCCTGAAAGAAAATTCTTTCTTCAGCACGTCTACCACTACCCTTCAAGATCAACATTTTGAATCTGACTTCACAGGCACACCAAAAAAGCTGCTCTGAACTATGAGACTGTGCATGAGAACAGCAAACTGAGCCATGGGGAAATTCTTGAAAAGTTGTTATTCCTCCACTATACAAAACCTGCAATTATTATTGAAAACAGAAAAAATATGGGCAAAAATATTTGTGTTTTCTGAGATCTGACCTTCTGAACAGCTGACTTCCTTAAAAAATCAAATGCAATGCTAAATACTATAATATAAACCCCTTCATATTTATCTGTACTAATACATCTTTTGTGCTCAGGCAGACTACACATTCTGTGGTCCTTTTTTTAAAGGAATAGTGAAAAGAAAACATATAAATTCAAAAATATTAAAAGGGGGTTTCCTCCTTTAAACATCTGACATAAATATTTGACAATATTTATTCCCCATCTCACTCTTAAAAAAATTTTTTTTTGGTGATTATGTAGGAACCCACTCATAGTACATTGCCTTATATATTGCCTTATATTAATTTTATATAATATTGTGGTGTTTATTGTGGACTATATTCAATTATTTTTAAATATTCTTTCCTGTACTTGAAAATAATCTTGTACTGCTCAAAAGACTGACTCACTTACAGATGAGATGGTAGAATTCATGTACTGGAAATAAATTAGGCTTCAAAGGGCCCTTCCAATGGACTCATCATGTCTATCAAAGAAAACCTTGTACAACAGGCAGATATTTTACTTCCAGTCACAATAAAGAAATATGTTGGGTTATAGAAAATATCTCTTGCTGATAGATATGTGAGATTTACATCTGTTCTGCCATATAGTAAGAAATTGTTCCAAGGGATTGCTATTGACAAGCATCTGCTATTATTTCCAAGGGTTTTTTGCAACTCTTCAGTAGGGAAGAGACAGAAAATGTCTGCTTGTATTTGCCTGCAGTACATTTGCAGAGGATGTGTGTACAGAGGATCCAAGAGAGTGAAGTGAGTTTTGTGTTCATTTCTTGTGAATGGTGTTCTTTCCCCTATTAATCCCATATATCTACTGAAAAGAAGGGAGAGTGTTGTGCATCTCCTCAACTTTTAGAACAGGAATTATGCTTCTTCATCAAGCACAAGT
Organism: Molothrus ater; assembly: GCF_012460135.2. Lineage (NCBI taxonomy): Eukaryota > Metazoa > Chordata > Aves > Passeriformes > Icteridae > Molothrus > Molothrus ater. The sequence continues at coordinate 58,938,742 of NC_050511.2, forward strand.
AAAATAAGGTTAGGTGGCCACAGCAGGTGCAAGGATTGCACAGGCATCTCTTCAACAGGTCTACGTCATTGTGGGAGCTGTGGGTGAAATGAGATTATTCTACCAAAAATGCAAAGGTGATAATGCTTTTATCATCCCTGGTAAGTAATGTTGCTGGTCTGTAGCTCTGAAAACCTTCATAGAAGTCACAGATTAGAGGATAAGTTACTGTGATGTCATTTTAGTAGTTTTGTCTTCCCATCTATTACTTACCATAAAACAGTTTATTTTTTTGTTTGACTTTCTTCTAGGACATATTAATTTAATCTTGCTCAATATTTTTTTCTTTATGTAATGTAAATTCCAAAGTAGTGCAAAATTTAACAGCAATAGTTTTGCAGTAGTAACTTAGCATATAGATTACAATTTTGAATGTATGTGTTGCAGCTATGGTATCTTTAAAATATGTTGCACGAAAGTAACTGATAATGATTTAAACATCACAAACTATATTATGGTGCACAGAAAACAAAACTAAAGTAGAAAAAGACCTCCAAATCCCTAATAGAGGAAAACAAAATTGAAATTAGTAGGTGAGATTCTATGGATCCTAAAAAATAGGTCCTTGTGTCAAGTCTGCTGAGGAGCCATACATCCTGTATTTCAATATTTTCTGACAGAGTTAAAAATAATATGCTCAGTTAAATTTCTCCCTGCCCCTTGGGTTGAACTGTGTCTGTGCTGTAAATTTCGTGTAAAGGTGTCTACCTGGTCCTGCCACTGAAAAGCACAGCAGTAGCTACTTTGCTGTTAGCAAAGTGGAATTTGAATGGCAAGTGTCATTTAAGATGGATGAGAACAGAATTGCAGCAGTCTACAAATTATGTATCATTTTGAGACAAACCATGTTTTTAAGCAGTGCTTCAGGCAGCAGAATAAAGTGCTCATTGTTTCTTCACCTTCCTTTGTTGATTTGGTTTCTTTGTTGTTAGGACCAACACCCAAGACCAAACTTGCTTTTTATTCAGTGGAATTGGGCAAGTATCCAATTCACAATTGAACACTTTTAAAAATTTAGTTTAAATAATGCATTTTGTGCATGACAAGTGATTAAATATTTGAGTCTAGTTCTGAGTTCTTTGTTCTTTCATCCAAATGTTAATAATTAAAGTGTTTGTCTGCAAAGAGACAGTTTCTTACTCCACCATATCTCATTTTTTCTTCTTCTTGGCTGAAATCTTAATTCCATCTTTACAATATTTGAAATTTTAGCTAATGGCATACAGTACCTAGAGACTGTGTCTCACAGAGTAATTTGGAAAATAATAAGAGATAAGAAAAATAGAATGTTATCTAGGGCAGATAATGTACATTTCGTCAGCATAGAATGTACCTAGCAAGTTGCAGGTCTGTATAAAAAAGTTAAAGATAATAGTAATACTGAAAATATCATAATGAGATCGAGTTTAAGCACAAATATCTATATTTTGAATTGATAGAGAAAGCAAGAAACGTTCTTCCATAGTTTGTAATTATGATATTTCATACACAAAGTTCCTCTTTTTAACAATCCTCGGTTTGATCATAGTGGTTCTGTAGCCCTCTCCTCAACAGGTGACACACGGCATTAAATTTTTAAATGAAAGGCAAAAACAAATGTTCTAAGCCTAAAAGTAATTTTTCAAAATGATACATGAGAAGCATACGCAAATCTTACCCACAAACAGGAATTTATACAGTACCACCCATGCACCACTTTGAAATGAAGCTAACTTAAGTACCTTGCTTTTCCTTCTTTATTTTACTTGACATTTTCCTACTGCTTACTTTCAAATTAATATATGAAGAAGGAGCAAAAGATTTTCTTTTGTATAATATTCATTCCTCTCAGATCAGTTACAACTGAGCATTCATGTCCCAAGTTGATTTTGTACTTGATGAATCAATGTTAAAACTTTGTAGACAAACTAAGAGGCAACAGAGAATTGAAGAAATTCCTTCAGCTATAGCACCATCAGCTATTACAACATCATGGGCCAACCCAGACTTCTGAGTAATTTGAACTTTGACAAGCAGCATATCCTACAGGTCCAAGGATATGGGGAGATCAAAGGACCTTTTTTACCTTAGTGAGCCAGAAAAGTATTTTTGGTGAAAACTTCTCTAGTATTTGTAGAAATTAATTTTATATTTGGAGGTGGCCAGCAGTTTTGCCACATTTTATTTATTTCAGGCAGTGGGCTGGAAAGAAACATAATCTTTCTCCCTAAATTTTGTCTGTGAGAAAAATCAGAAATATAAAGAATCCAACTGTCTTGAGCAGATCTCTGCCACTCTACATTAAAATATAGTTCATCTGTTGTCTGCTAAAAATTACCCATAGGAAACTGTAGTCTTGTCAAGACCTAGAGAGGGACCTTCTTGCTACTGTCATTAAGGAAAAAAAACAGTGAGGGAAAAGGGCTTACACCTGGATTTTTAGCATATCCAAAGTTAGATTCCTGTATCTTGTGGAGTCACTGGGAACAGTAGTAGAAAGATACAATAGAGCACTTCCATCATTTTTCATGACTAATAAATGCACAAAACGAAAGAAAGAAAGAAAGAAAGAAAGAAAGAAAGAAAGAAAGAAAGAAAGAAAGAAAGAAAGAAAGAAAGAACGAACACTAGACCTACAAAAATGAACGAAATCAGAAAAATCAGCACTAATAAAGAGAAGCCATTAGAGAACCAAAGTCTAGTTGAAATTTTTTTCTGAACGTCACAGTGTTTTTCCCTCTAATATCTGCAAAAAATAAAGGGCTAAAGAAATAAAGGGCTCTTACCAGCCTGTAAAATATATTTTTTATTAACATATAATTTTTATTAACATAAAACTTTTATTAGCATATATATTATGAATGTCAAATTGAACCAATCAGCAATAAAGTATATGTCTGATACCATTGGAAAATTCAATAATTTTTGCAGGTTTTTTTTTGAAAAGTAGATGTGTCATATCAAGACAAAAAAAAAAAGAATATAAAGAAAGGGAAGGAAAATAAAAGGGAAGCTATTTTTGAAGCCTGTAAAAGCAAACTGAACAAAATAACTGAAAGTACTCTGGACATGCACAAACACATCATTTCTTAACAGGAAAAAGTATAAAATTCAGTGAGTCAGAAACTTTGTCATTTAGGTTTTGCATATATCTCATTATTTTGTATATAAAACAGTCCTGTAAAATACCACGAAATACACACAATTTCACCTAACATGCCTATTCAAATCTTGAGCTATCACACTGGTCAGTACATTAAATGTCACTCTGTGTTATAGACCGAGTACTGATAGAAAGTCCAAAGGCAAATTTTTTTCCTCTTCTGTAGTTTTTCCAGGCTGAACTTTTATTATGCAGTATCTCAACACTTGCCCCCTAACCACTAAATTTGGAAGAATTTAAGTATTAAAAATGGGAAAACTGAGTTGCTTGTAAGTTCTTTTTGTTTCTTTTCTTTTCAAAGAACATTAAAGATGAATTTCAAACAAAAAATAAAATCCTTGCTGCCCTTAGTGTTTCACTTTGACACAAAGCAGGGGGCTTATTAACTGGAATGGAAAATATCTGTCAATTGCTTCATTTTCCATCTGATACTGTCACTCTTATTGGTTGCACATTATAAAAAAATGAGAACTGGTCTAAGGATCATAGTCTTAGAAGAGGAAATCATACTTTGACTCTTCTACAACTCCTTGTAATTTCAGGAAAATTTCCTGTGAAAATTTCTGAGGCCATAATAATCCTGTCTAGCTTCCACACACTGGTTTAAATAAAGATGAATATGGAAAAAAACAACCAAACAACAAAACCACAGAGGTAAAAATCTCACAAAAATGCACTTTTCACCAAAAAATCAATATTTTGTAAAAAATTGAAATGGAATAAATATGAAAATGAAGGAAAGACTGTTTCTCTGTTATGTTTTCCTGTTAGCTTTTGAAGATCCTACAGTGACTGCAGATAGCAAACTGATGTGGAGGAGAGGCACAGTTGTGCCAAATTGGAAATATATTTTAAGCAGAATAGAAATGAAGGAAATAGGGGTCCTGGTGAAGCTGGAAGATGAGTTGCACAAAATTTCATCCTCTCAGGCATAACCTCTCAGGCATAACTAGAGGTTGCACATTAGTTAGAAATGCTGGATATAGAATTTTCAGAAAAAGATACATACCATCAGGAAAAGATATTCTGGATTTTTTTTTTAAGATTATTTATTTAGTGCTTCTAGATATTGTCAGCATACATTGAGGAAGCTGGTAGGACTACTGTGAGAAACTTGAGAGGATTTATTGTATTGCAAAAAGAAGCCATGAAGGAGAGTCTTACCTTTCAGAAGCTTAGAGATAGTACATGAATGCTGGTCTGTAACAGGGACGCCTCCATCCACACAGCCATCATGACAGGAAGGCAAACTCTCTGCCTGAAAATTCATTTCAGATACTAAAATCATGTCAGCCAGGTTAAGAATGTAAAGTTAAGGTAATGACTGAATCACCGATCACAATGTTAAGTGATTTTTTTAATGAGCCTGTACATTGGTTACTTCAGCTACCGGTCCAGTTAATATTTGTTCAACAAATGATTGATTTTAGGAAATGCTCAGGTCCAGGGGTAGAAACGTGATCTAAAGCCATGCAGAGAGGGACAGAGAAAAACTTTGATGTGCTTGATGCTGGTATGGTATCTTGGTTACAGATTTGTAAGCTTATCTATTTAAAAGAGTCTTAAAAGAGCTTATCAATTTAAAAAGAATAAATTATGCTGAATCACCTCCACCTTTTCCTTACACATAATCTGATTTCCCTTTAAAAGCTAATTATCCTTGTTAATTATTTTTGAATCCATAGATTGTGTTAAAGTCATTGAACTTACTACTTTTTAGTAGTAAGTTGTTTTTTTTTTTAATTTGTTTACGTGGGTATTGTCGCTTAGGCCTGAAGCAGCAGGAGCCTCCCCCTTGTTCCCCAGGAAGCTCTGCAACTGGTTTCCACCCTTGCAGTTGCCAGGATGGAGTGACAAGTGAGAAACTCTCCTTCTCTTTGCAAATCCCACATAAAGGTCTGTGCACAGTGGCAGACCTTGGCCTTCATGGGTGTTGCAAAGACTCTTGATATGCTCCTGCAGCAAGGGCTGCTCCTAGCTGGTGCAACTCATCCTGCTGTACTTAGTGTCTCCCTGACACATATTTAGCATCCAAAAGATAGCTGGGCACAAAACTAGGCAGGATCACTCATCATGTTTGTGAACAGTCAATATATCCCTTGGAAGAGCAACGTCACAGCTGGTGTCATATCATCCCTTTGAGTGAATGTGTTTTGCTGATTTTCCTATTTACCTACTTCAGACTTCTTACAAACATGGATGGTGGAAGAAGTCTTCTTCTTCTCATGGAGAAGACTAGACTGATGCAATCCCAGCTCTCAGTAGTGGCATGCAGATAGCAAGGCTGCCCTCGAGCTAAATATAGAAGGCCCAAACTCTCTCTGTGTCTCTTGGTGAATTGGAGGCACAGAGTGCACAACCTTCACTTTCACTCTCTTCATTGAACAGTCAGCTCTGACAGCCTGGCTTATGTTTGATTGCACCTTTTTGAACTAGGAGCACCACCATGTAGAAACAACACAGAGGTTGTAACCTGATTGTGCAGAAAAGTAACAGGAGAAATTAATGTTTTATGAAAATCAGTGTGTACAAAGATAAGGCTTTGAAAGGTGGACACATTGCTCCCAAAGGCAACAGCATTGACATTTGCTCACAAAGACTGTCTGTATTTTTCTTTATAGCTGGTACCCTAAGAGATGCTTTTCTGTATTATCAGTCAAAAATTACTAAATTTTACTAAAAATGTATTCTAAAATTCGGGTTTTTTACTATGCATTTATACTGTTATTTCTTTTTACTACATATTGCCATACTAAAAACCCCTACTATCATAGATATATGCTTAATTGCCTGAGACTATTGCATAGCCCAGAGCTGCAAAACTGACAGAATTTTGAAGCTGGTGATTAGTCAAAAAACAAACCTCAGGACCTCAGAGTCTTGCAGGTGAGGAAAATCAGGATGATTGTGGTTGGATGAAGCAGGCACAACTTCCTTCGTCTGGCCCAGAGCCAGGTAGCATTCAGGCAAGTGGAGGGTTGGCTTCCCTGTCCCTTGACTCCTGCCTCACCGTCCCAATTATTTGCGAACATGATACCCGGAGTAAGGAAGCAAGAGCACTGAGAATGACTTTTGCCCACTCTTGAATGTCTTTCAGAACCACATGGATACTTCCTAGCTGAAAGAGGCTTTATGTGGTGGGTAGAAAAGACACCTTACTATATATTGTTTTCTTTCTGTTTTGTTCTTCTCTGAAGGGTTGTGACCATACTTTGCCTGGGACTATGCCAATAACATCCTAAATCATCCATTACCCTCCTTTCCCATCAGACACATGAATTTTTTTAAACAGCTGATGTGAACATGCCAGTCAGTATGTGGGGAAAGAGCCTAATTTTTTCATTTGAGATAAGGACCTGATAAAAAAAAAAAAAGATGCAAACAGCTAATTCTCATTTGATGTCAACAGGGTTTAGTGTAAAAGTGGAGTTGGACTCCTCAGTATCTGTCTCTGGGACTAAGAGACTTCAGACATACCCACCAGGAAAACAACAACAACAAAAAACCCCAGTAAAGTGTTTGTAAAAATTGCTAGCCTTTAGAAGATTGAGGAATAATAATGATGCTGTGATACACACAGATAGGCCAAAATGAATGCATAGGAACCTGAAAAGGTTTCAATAAAAGAGAAATTCTTAAGGGCATAAATATGGGCATAAGAGCAAATACACAGAAATGAGGACTTGCCTTCTCCCACCTTCCAGAATATGATTTCATGCCACCAAATCCTTCAGGAAAGGAAAAAAAAAAAAAACCCACCATTCTAAAATTAGGAGGTTGATTTGAAACTAATTCTGTTAGTCTCAGAAACAAGATATTTTCCTCTGCAAGTGCTTTCCTTAAGAAAAGTTATAAATGAGTGCAGATACTATTATATGGAAGAGGAAGAGGATTTAAATTGTGTGGCAGAGATGGGAGAATTGCCATATTGATCCCACTCCATTAGAGCCAGTAAGAATTTTACCATTGATTCCAGCGGGAGCAAGGTCTTCAAGTGCAGTAAGAGGAATCTCTTGAAAGCAGAGAAGAAAGGCATAAAAGTTTTTGAATGCTAGGGCCAAATATTAAGCTGGAAGACATTTATAGCCAAAGGCTCTAAGAATATTTATTTGATGCCAGTTTTGAACAACTGCAGGCAGCTGTTCTGGTCAGCTGGGGCCAACATGCTTACCATCCTTGGGTTCATTCAGATGTAGCCCCCAGGAATATATTTTCTTGCATGAGACTCTTCAGTTGTAGAAAGTCATCCCAGAGGAGAGCCACTGGAATGTCTCAGTCATTGCCCTCCATGCCTGCTGCTAGTCTCATTTATTTGAGCTGACCTACTTTATTCCTCCCTTACTATTTCCTGTTAAACTTTCTGCCTTGTCCATTTTTCTTACAACTTGGTGATAAGGCAACTGGGTAGCAGTTACTCATTTTTCCCTCTATTTGCTACAGTTTGCTGAGCTTTTTCTGGTAAGTTGGCTGGGGCAGGTCTATTCTATACTTCTGATTCAACAGAAATACTGCAGCAAACTATTTACGATAACTTCAGTGCATGAATATTAGTGTCAATAGCATGGATCACCTAAAGGTAAATTAAGAGCTGATGTAAACTTTTACATAAGGTCAGTTTTGTCTTTTGGGTTCAAAATGTTTTTTTCACCTTTTTTTTCCCCCACTTGCCTTCATTTATGTGTCTCAGGATGATGCCAAATTGCCATCAAAATGGCAAACTATAGATCATATTGCAAAAAAAAAAAAAAATTCACATGAAATTTTCACCTTGTGTTTGGAAAAGCAATCAACTGAGATTGCTCAGGGAAGTTACCTTTCTTGGATTTGAATAGAATATATGAATAGGGTTTGTACTACAGAATTTACACTCCAAAACTAAAAATTGGCAAATTTAAGTCAAACAAAATACTTACATTTTGGGCACTCTTTCTTTATTTATACTGGCAAGTTAACAAAGTGAAAATGGACAGGGGGACTTATTCACCACTCTGGTGTTTTAGATTAATGTGCAATGTTTTTACACAATGTTTTTGATATCTGTTTACCATTTCTAGGCTAAAATAAATGATAGCTATGTCATAATGTGATGGGACAATGGCAGCTATTTTCCATCCAGGTTTGACTGTCACAAGTGTCTCTATAAATGTCCCACAACATACATTTTTTGATGAATTGAACTAATATAATATAATTTTACTTAATATAATTTTAGATTACTTTTTTTAGGCAGAAGGAACAAAGTAATTTCATCTTTTAAGCAGGCACATTATGTATAGGTTAACAAAAAAACTGTTGTCAAACTTTGTGAAGCCTTATTCTTTGTGTGTTAAATTCCATTTATCCTAAGAATAGAACACTAATCATTTCTGCCTGCAGAGACTCTTGAGGATTTGGTTCCTAAAGAAAATGAACAAAAGAAAGGCAAAATATCTGGTACATTCTTCTACTAAGTTCGCTCAGGACTGGTTTTCCATGTTTAGGACAAGATGTATCTTTCAATGAAGTCAGAGATTTCTCAAGAGTCAACGAATTAAGTGTTAGTGTTACTACGACTGATAACACAATCACTTCAGGAGTTGTAGGCAAAAACCAGGAGCATCCTAACTAGAGGAGGCTCTGCCTTTTCATGACTGGCTGGGGTTCTCCAGGCCCAGCATTGCCAGCCAGGCAAGGGAAGGGATTGTCCTGCTTGGCTCTGCAGTGGAGTGGCCTCACCTTGAGTGCTGGGGGCAGTTTTGGGAGTTACAGTATAAAAAAGACATTCCACTATTAGAAAGTGTCCAAAGGAGGGTCACGAGGATGATGAAAGGTCTGGAGAGGAAACTGAATGAGGAGTACTGAGGTCACTTGGTCTGCTCAGCCTAGAGAAGAGGAGTCTGAGGGGAGACCTCATTGCAGTCTACAACTTCCTTGGGAGGGAAGAGGACGGACAGACCCTGATCTCTTCATTCTCATGACCAGTTACAGGACTTGAGGAAATGGTCTGAAGCTTAGGTGGGGGAGGTTTAGGTTGGACTTCAGAAAAAGGTTTTTCACTCAGAGGATGGTTGGGCACTGGAGCAGGCTCTTTAGGGAAGTGCAAGCAGCAAGACTGATAGATTTCAAGAAGCATTTTGACAATATTCTTGGGCACATATTGTTATTCTTGGGTGTGATTCTTGGGTGTCCCGTGCAGGGTCAGGAAGAGGACTTTGATGATCCTTGGGAGCCCCTTTCAATTCAGCATATTGTATGAAAGCTCTACTATTTTAAGAAAAATTCTTTCTTCTTTTGAAACCACATTTATAGGGACTCTCAATATATCAAACCAGAATTTTCCCCTCTTTCCCAGCACTCAGCATCCTTTGTCACAAATGAGTATGAAATGCAACCTGAATTCATGAAGCAGAATTCATGAAGCAGGCCTGAGCCAGGTCATGTGGCAAAATGACCTAAAGGACAGGGAATCAATGCCTTACTGTTCTACTGCTGCCTATTCCAAGCCATTTCATCCCCCTCTGCCTTATTTCCCCACTGTGAAACACAGAGAATGATTCTCCTTCCTTTCTCCTCCTTGACCCACTTCTCCTTGTCTCTCTAAACTCTTAAGAGCTTCCAGTAACAAGGATGTGCTCTCTGTTTTCCAGTTTTAAATATTGTCCTTATTATAATGCTATTGATGTAATTAATTTTACTTTAGATTTTGTTTATTTATACATAATTACACTATTTTTTGCATAAATACTGCTGTTTATGGATACTAATGGTAAGACTGACTTTTCAGAATCCAGTTCGCTGTTCTTCTTCTGTTCTCATAATCTAAAGTTTAGAGAAAAGCGAGCACATAATACCTTTGTGCCTTTAACTTACAAATAAGCCAATCAAACCTTTTGAAATAATAATAATAAATACTGCTAATAAGCCTGAACATATAAAATGTTTTCCCACTGTGACATGTGTGTTTCTGTACAATAAAAACATTAAATAAAAAAACTCAACAAAAATATCTTAATATAAACAATCTCCTTAAAACAAAAAGAACAATACCCCCTAAAATCCTTAAGTCAACCACACTGAAGCCCTAAACGCATTGAAAAGATAAATGCCCAGAATCTTCGAGTCAAGGACTGAACCAAAGACTCTTGAAGTAATTGGAAATATTTTCATAGAGCAAAACACTGGCTAGTGCCCTCCTGGGTGATGACTCTGTTTCTGTTGTGTAAAGTTCTTATCAGGTGTAACACATTCAACTCTCACCAGATTTTGGGGCTTTGGGCCTCACAGCAGCTTTAGGCTCTCATAGTCACTGATTAAAGGCTCTGAGCATCCCCATTGGGCATAGAAATCTTTGGTTTTCCAGACTTTTAATGAGTGAGCTGTTTCTTCTGCAAAATGAGACTGGGATCATAATAAGTGGCAACTTTGCTAGAGGTTGGAAAATAGTCATGAGACATCCATGCAGTCAAATAATACAATGAAGGAGCAGTAAGATAACCCATTCATTGTGCCTAAAGCTGGGAAAAGCAAAAAGGGAATTAAAAGCAGTAAGGAACAAAAGTGAAGTTCAGTCAGCCTTAGACTTGGAGGGTAAAAGTTTATTAAAGTGTTTAACATCTTCAGTTAGAAAGACTTGACATAACTATTGCACTGCCATCACAGCCACTGCCACAGACCAGTGTATCCTTTACATGGCTGGTTTCAGTACTGCTTTTTGCACTAAGAGCCATGAGCTGAATTTGCTTAAGCACAGCTTATACTTCAGAGGAAAATATCTGGTTTTGTTAGGAAAACAGAATAATATTTACACAAAGCTCCTAAAGTTGGGAGGTTATTTTGTACCTGGATTTTAGTGATGGAATAGGATACAAGGAGAAGCCATTCTTAAAATTATACATGCAGTGGAGAGGTATGGCTTGAAAGGGATTAACTGGTAGAAGATTAATCACAACCATTATAAGGAGGTCTAATTATTCATGCTGGAGCTTAAATGTAATATTGGCACAAAGGAAGGTGCAGAAGCAATACCGTGATTAACTTTCTTAATTTGTTTCAAAAGCCTTTTGAGGAGTTGAGTTGTTTCTACTAGATCTAAAAGTCTTTGGAAATCTCCCAGAAACAGGAATGACTTCCTAGTTTAAAGCTTATCTTTCCACTAACTAATCACCTCATAAACCTTACAAAATATCAGCAAATATGATTTTGTTTCAGGATGTCTGGATGACTAGACAGTGTTGTAGTAGGACTATTTAAAAATTATTATTATCACTGGCCTGTTACATAAGCAGAAAATTGTGATATTAGGTGTTTATTTAAGTTGTTACCAAAAGTTTGGTAAAATAAAAAAACTCCTTAACAACACGATAACATTAAGAAGCAGACATTCTTTACTCAGCCAAATGCATGGGAGAATAGCTCTTCCCGTATCTGTGCATGCGGAATACAGGGAAGTTTCTGTTTGTGTACTGTATTCTACGTACACGTTCATTGATTGTCCCAGACTAAACATATATATAATAATAATTTCCTCAAAATCATGAACACTTTCTCTTCCCTTTATGCATGGGTTTTTCTGTCCTGGGGGTCTCTCTTGGGATCCCTAATGGTCACAGACTCCAGTGTTACAGCTGACATACTCAGGTTGGCAGGATACTGGAGCTCATGAACTTCCAGTTCTCCGTCTTACACAATGAGCACTGTTCAGTTTTATAGACCAGTGGTTTTGGAGAACAAGCATTGTGTTAACTCACCAGGTGCAGGTAATTTATCATCTGGTAACATTCCTCCCTTTGAGGCTTGTGAAGCTCGTCTTCCTTGCAAGCCTTCATAAGCCTAACTTTGTTCTATTTTTTTACTAACATCATATAAATTTTTAAGGCAAGTATCATAATTACAATTATTACTATGATCATAAGTATACTTTGCAAAAGTGAAGTCAACCAACCAGTTAGAGAAAATCCAAATTCTTTAAGTATTTTATTTAACTAATTACTTTCTAACCCTGTTATTAGTTCTCTGCTAGATGCAACAACAGATTTTTATCCTATCAGATCATCCAATTTAGGAGTCACATTTGAAATGTGCACACAACTAGTATTGTTGTTTAAATTCAAGTAACCCCATACTCTATGTTCATGTAACAATAATAGGTCAAAACCTAATCTGTTTTATAAAGTTGCACATGTGTTCCCAAATTTTTGTCAAATTGTTCACTGAAGTTCCCCACAGAACTGGATTTTCTAAAGGTTAATGTTGGCAAACAAGCAATTCCAGAAATTTCATTCTGTGATCTACCAAAATATTGCACTAACTCTAAGACTACATTCCCCTTCTCAGAAATTAAGAAAATTGTTTCTATTATTATAAATATCTAGGTATGTATCATTTTCATCTAGATCCAATTAATATTATCCCCCAAGAAAGAAATAACATCCTATACCAAAACCAATAGGGTTTACATATATACGTAGAAACATCATGGTGTTAGTCTTGTTTCTGCTCTGTGTTTAATGTGATGTACTCAGGGTTCAATTCGTTCCACCTTGGGTGTGATGTAAATTACCAGGGAGACTTGATATGGTCCCTTCCTCTTCTCCTGGACTGGTCCAAAACCCCAGGTTATGGAGCAAACCGTATCTTCTCATTGGAAAGAATGTACATGCGAGCATAGTCTTGACCATTTCTTGATAACAATGTACCTTTTAAAACTTAAAAGACTTAATTTTAGCATTATTATATTAATTTGAGCAGAATTTTGAGGCTTCCGTTGACTTGTTGGTGTGACATAGGAAAGTTTCTGGCAATCTAGAAAAGGTACCAAAATATCAAAATGTGCCAATCCCAGTTCTGCCTGGACAGTTCTGCAAAATCAATATGCCAATAATTACGTGGTGAATTCCTCTGTTTTACTAGCTCTGGAGGCTTTTTTCCTTGAGATTATTTTACAAAACAAATTACTTATTTTTCAATAAGCAAAATAATGTTTTCAACTGATCTATTAATTTCTGTCATCTTCATGTTTACTATATTCCTTTGTAAACTAATTAGTCTATTCTCTACTTCTTAATGTGTTTCCTGATGTTTTAGTTCTGCTATAATACACTACTTTGGAGGTACAATTACTTGCCCAGATTAGTTACCAATCCCCTGCTGGGATTTTCCCTTGTTTTCAGTGATGGGGCTAACCACCTGTCTTGATTTCGTTTTTGTTCTAGGACATTCAACTATTTGTTAGGTACTACTACAACGATAGGTTTTTCAGTAAACTCTTTAGCTTTTTGGTCAGCTAATTGATTCCCTGTATTAACTGGGGAGTCCCCAAACTGATGGGCTTTATAAGGGTATCACAATGACTTTCAGTTTTTTCACTCTCTTTGATTTCTTCTTTGTGTTTAGTAGAAGAACTCTACACCAAAAATGAATTGCCTTTTCTTTCATATGGCTCCATGGGCAGGTATTATTCCAAAAACATACTTTAAATCAGTTCATTTATTTACCTTTTTTCCTTCAGTGATTTCTAGGTAAGGTCATTAATTCTGTTTTTGGTGCTGATGTGTTAAAAAGTAAAGCCTGGGTTTCTGTTACCTGAGTTGAGGTTCCCATTGAATACCTAGCCCAATTCTGGGTCCTGGATGGGATTGCTCTTGAGATCTGGTTTTCCAGAACACACTTATTCAATGGTTACTAAGCAGTCATGACACAAAGTTCTCTGGGCTTCTTCTGAAGCCTGGAAAAAACATGGCTTGGACTTAAAGTAGTAGTTACTTTATACTCTACATTGTCTGGCTCAAACTGAGCAACCTGGTATTTCAGCATCCTGCTGGCAATATCCAGTATCCTTCTTTTTGTCCCAGATCATCTATTACCATGTGCGGTATGTATCAGATTTTGTGTTTCTCTGCAGCTACCACTGCTGTCACATATCCAAGTCATCCTTCACTTGCATTGTCCAATTGCTTACTTCCATGACTCCAAATGCTGGCCAATACTCCTAGTGCCAGGTGTATTCTTTTATGCACAAAAAACTCAGATGGTTCAGCTTAAGTGTGAGAGTCCCAGTGCAGGGGTTGTCATTAAGTTTATTTGATGACTTTTTGGGCCCTCTGACTCTTAGAAGACCACACCAAATATTTTTGATGGAGAACCGTACAAGGGTTTTTCTAGTACCCCAAAATTGTTGTGATATGAGATGTTGATTTAAGTGTTCCTTCCTTTCTTCCCAAGAGGAAGGGTGTTTTTCCTTATTAAGAGGTTTTCTAAGAGACAACAGAAATGGTGAGGAATGGCCTGGGCATGACTAAACACCTTTGGTGAGTACCACCCTGAGCTTATTTTAAATAACAGTTTTCCTGTACAACTCAAAAAGTTTTCAGGAGCCAGTTTTGGAGCATGGCATCCTGCAAACCTAGATATGTACATACACAAAACAGACATGAGTGTCCAGCTTTTGTGCATTTCCTACTGAATTTTCCGTAAGCAAGAAATTAGTTTATGTTCTGCTGAAAAAAATAACATTCTTACCCACAAGTAGATAGTTTCTAACCTTTGCATTGGCATACAGCAGATCTTGTTGGAGGGGTTGTTTCCTTGTTATGATAAATGGAGACTGAAGTAATATTCAGCAACCATTGCTGAGCTTTTTGGAGCTGATGTTATAAACATAAGTGTTGCCATGTGAATTTTACTGGAAAAGCATAGAGAGGAATCTTACAAGTCTTAAAAATCAAAGTTCTAATTAAAGTGTACCTAAAATATTCAGCACGAAAGATATGGAACGTGTTATTTCCTAGCATCAGTTTTTGTTAAGCCCAGATAAAGGTACAACAGCTTCTATGCTAAGTCAGGATGTTGGTTAGCAGCTGTAATAACCTGTAAGGAAGATAGCATTGTTATTTCTGCTATGGTTTTGATTCATAAAGCAAAAGGTGTCATTTAGAGGGCAGATACTATAACATATGCACACCTTTTTGTCCAAAAGGCACCAGTAAAATTTTTCAATGTGTTCATCACTTTTCAACAGCCGTTATTAGGACAACATGGAGACCACAATTCTGAAAACTGTGGAGCCTTCCTGTATACCTCAGCTGTCTCCAGGATGCCCCTAAATGTCTCCCATACCTAATCCAGTTAACACCACATGAAATCCCTTAGGGGACCACACTTGGCAGCCATTCTTTGTATTCAGGGAATGGATCTGGTGGCAGACAAAGCACACCACTCTGGAGTGGCTGGAGGAGAAGGAGAGGAAGGGTGTTTGCAGGACCTAGTTCCCCCCTAGCTTGGAGCAGATTCCTTTTATTCATCTTTCCATGCCATGAGAGAAGATATAGTATCTTGTAAATTTGATTTTCTTTCTTTTCTTTACTGATCTTTACAGATCTTTCTCTAGATCTGTACATGCCCTGTGATAGCTTATTCTGCTTTTGACAATGTATATTTCTAAGTTAAAGCAAATTGTTTACTAGAAGAAAGAGATCAAAGATATTATTATATCTTTGATTTCTCCCCAGAGAGGCTTCTTTTCTAAAAGAATAGACTGACAAACACCATTTAGTTTCCAGTTTTGCTCTCTTTATTTCTTCACTCAGACTATTTAGCTACTTTATTTCATTTCCTTTTTTAATCCCACAAATTTATGGGAAATTTATGGGATCATGCTTCTCTATAGCAACATTAAAAAAAAAATCACACTGAGCATGGGGTGCAAGAGTGCTGAGTTAAGGTTCTATTTTAAAAAATAAAAAAAGAGAGACAATAACTTGGGGGAAAAAACCCCAAAATCAAACAGGAAAAAAGAAGTGAAGCATATCTTGAGCTGGCTGAGTTCTGGGAAATAAGGAAAGAAAACTGCCAGAATTTCTATTGCTTCAGAGAGGAGCTTGAATGGCTGCATCCTGAAATTTCTCCAGAGGCTGCAATTATTCTTGTAAGGAGAAGTGCTATGATCTTAAAAAACCTGATCACAAAATGGAGGAGAGAAGTGCAGCTTGAGAGAGGTGAGAGGAAGTTGATCTCAGGACAGGGGTTTTTTTTTCAGTTGTGCCTCAAACCTGTCTTAAACAATATGTTTTACTTTATTGTGATAATTATTTTGTATATTTCTAAAACCTCACAGGCTTGATTGTTTTTAAAGAGTGGTGCTAAGAGAGGGATTGTGGCTTCAGGCTAGCAGAAAAAAGGAGCAGCAGGTGCCATGTAGCTAGTTTTTCTTTCTCTCAGGAAAGGTTGGGCTACATGTGCTCAGCTTCTGTTTCAAACCTGACAGAAGGAAATCTGAAGATTTTTTCATCTTGTTAAACTGCAATCAGCCAATGGTTTCCCTTTCCAAAATAATACTAGATATTATTACTGAATGTTCAGGCTTTACGTTCCTGACAAACAGGAAATATATGCCACAATAATAGGATGTCAATCAGAAAGATAGCATCAATTTTCTGCTTTCTAAATCATCCCCACCACCTGCTGAGCCTTTGATCATCCCAAACAATTAATTTAACAGGTACATGATTAAGAAATAAATACTTCCCAGTGAACCTGCAAGCTACAGTACATATTAGCAAGTTCTGATCTTGTTCTCAGTGAAAACAAATCACTTACATACAAAAGAGGAATAGAAGCAAAGTGCAAATAGAGTCTGCCGATCAGAGAGATCCAAATAACTGTGCATTAAAATATATCACTGTTTTTAAGCTATTGTGGTGCATCAGTATGCTTTAGAAATATACATTTGTTTCTTCAGGAACAAGTAGTGGAATGGAATTTTGCAGCTATATTAATTAAAGTGTATCTCTGTTGTGTGGAACCTTTTGAAAATATTGACTTTAAAATTCTGAATTGAAATGAAATTCTAGAGTTTGTCATTCCCGTAGAAAATCACAACTCCTCTCAGAAAACTGAAAGTGTACTCAGCATTGTCTGAACTCTGCAAGCTACAACGCTTGGTCAGAACCTCATATGACTTTGAAACATTTTCCAAAAGGGGTTGCAGAAGCAGACCTGAACTTTCCCTGAAATGAATCCACAAAGCAGCAGGATGAAGCTCTGACTATCCCTTTGGGTAGCTACTCAAAAGCTTCACTACTTGCCGGAGCCCATCCAGACCTCGGGAATATGAGTGAATAGAGACTTTCAGTCCTTTTGAGAGATCTCTGTTATTTTCTTTTTTTTGCTGTCTGATTTGAAAGCGCTGTAACTAGAGTGTACGAGGCATTTCTGAAAGCCAAAATCTGCACCACCCCACGCTGCAAGAGTACTGAGGAGAGGTGCAACCAGTATTTCAAAACAAATGAGGTCTGAACAGTTCTTATTTTATGAGTCTTCGTCTTAAAAGAGCAGCTCACAAAGCATCCTACTATACAATACACTTAAGGTTACAGCACTGATACCGAGACTCTCTCTTATTCAAATCAATTAAACAGGAAATACCTACTCAAGTGTACTTGACGATCTGAAACTGTCTTATCTTTGCCCAGCATCTTAACAGGGATTCTGTTAATATCCCTTAGCTCAGTCCTTAAGCCTAATGCTGGGAGCTAATGAGGCAACTTTCAGCTCTTACTGAAACTAATGGATGTTTTAATGTTCAGCACTATGGAGAATTGTGTTCTAAAAAGGAAAGAATGTTCACTGGATGTCTGTTTCTGTAATGACAGATCACAGGCAATATTTAATGCAGGCTCTTTACAATTCATACTTAATCCTAACAGCAACGTTTTTGCTGGTTTTTATACATGCTGGGCCATGCTTGAAATATATGTAAGTTTTGCAGAAGATCAGAAGTTGGTGGTGTGAGGCCATTTACAACATGTGTTAGAAGACAGCAGACTGGGACTATAAACATAGTGTTTAAATGCTGCTCCTTTAGTACCTGCTCACAAATGAAAGTTATCATGCAGCTGGAATGCTGTAAATATAGAAAGGCAGAAGAATATCTTAGTGTGATGTGGACCTCCAAATAGATTCAGTGATGAATTTGGGATCAGTATAAACCAGCTCTCTAGAAGCATCATAATTTCCTTTTCCTTCCTATGTCCTTTATGCTTTGTCCTTTCTCACACTGTTAGGTATTAAAAGTGCATTAACAGTTTTTTCTAAAAAATTGTGAGGAAAATTTTCCTGCTTTTGAAAAACATCTGTAGCTTTTTTTTCCTTGCATCTCTTTCAAAGAGTTTGAAAAGAGTTTCAATTAGGATTTAAGCAATACACATCCAGGTTCCTAGGGACAGTTGCAGAAATTAGGGTTTAAAAGCAAAGAAAATTATTGTTTTCTCTGAGTCTACAGTCTTAGCAGATCTCATTGGTTCTGGGAGTCTTCTTTTTTTTTTTACTCTGATGTCCCTTTCACTCACTATTTAAAGAAAAATTTATTGTTTGTCTAAACAGTCTAAACATCCATATTTAAACTTTCCTGTTTGCTGCTTGCAGTATTCTATTTAGTGGAATACACATATTTAGAGACATCAAAATCTGTTGTCATAGAAGTTTCTGAAAATTGTTGAAAGACTCAAACATTTTCTTAGTATGGTCTGCTGTCAGGAAAGGTAGATTCTTGTGCATAATCCAAAAGGCTTAACATTTCCTACCATACATCTAATGCTGCAATATGCTTTCATCAAGACTAAAACTTTCTGCTAAAAGACTTTTAACATAAATTATAAGTGATTAATTAAGTGCATGGCAAATAAAATATCGCTGAAAATGTAAAGGTGACTTTTAAATAACACTCTTTTTCCTCGTTGTAAACTTTATCTAGACAGTTTCCACCACTACTTATTTTTAGTGCCTTTATTGGATAACTATTCCCCAGTAGAGCAGCATATGGACATGCAGGAACTGAAACAGTTTTTCTTTAATATCTGGTAGACCTGTGCATGCCTGGAGCCCTCAAGAAAAGCCACAAAACTCTACAAACTGGCAACTGTGGGTTTGTCTGTTCTCTATTGATTCTATTTCTGGGAAAAAAAAAAGAACCAGTGTGTGAATCATGTGACTACTGAACTGAGCAAGTACTCACCAGCAGATAAAGCTGCTGCTCTGAGACCTTTTGTAACCTAGTTTTGGTTACTGCCTCAAAACCTTTTTTCTATTTGTTTCTGGACCATTTAAGCTTTTTTTTTTACTCTGAGGCCAGAGTGGAAACCAGCCAACTAAGATTCCTAAAAACATTTTGGAAATTGTAAAGACATTCTCTAGAATTGCTAACAAAATTTGCCATTCGGTAATTTTATTTGAATCTAATGAGAATTTTTTGTCTCTGGATGGTACAGAGCATTCACATCTTTCTAAGTAGAGTTGTGTTGAAAAATAGACAATGGAGAGTGCTGTGCAGTTGCAGACACATTGACAAAGGGGCAGAATTTTGAGACTGATTTTCACAGGACCTTTGATTAATTTTAAGGTAATTTATGCACAATTTACAACCAATTACAGGTTGTAAATTCCATAGTACTGAAGTCAAATTTGAAAATATTTATCAGCAAGTGGTTATTTTCACTCAAAAATTAAATTCTGTTCATGCTGTCTGCTCTGTTGATATATCACAGAAGATTCAGAATCACAGAACAACAGAATGTTTGGGATTGGAAGGGAATTCTGGAGACTGTGCAATCCAATCCCCCTGCTCAACCAGGTTCACCAGAGCAGGTTGCACAGGATCTGGTTTTGAATATCGACAGAAAAGGAGACTTCACAACCTCTCTGGTAGCCTGTTCCAGTGCTCAGTTGCACTCAAAGTGAAGTTTTTTATCATATTCAGATGGAATGCCAATTTTCAGTTAAACAAAGCTTTTCCAATTTAAAAAAAATCAAAGAATTCTTTCTATCAAGAATTTCATAACAATACATCTCTTCACCAACATTTCCAGTTTGGCTGAAGACTTTCATATATGTACCACAACTCCCTTCCTGCTTATTCAAAGACTTTTCTTAAATCCATTAGACAATGGATTTCCACCTCCTGCCTTCATTTTTCTTAGTTTATCCTTCTTACCCTTTTGGAAATTTCTAATTCGGTCTTTTGGCACATGAGTCTTCAGCTCTCTTTTCTTCTTATTTCTTCACTTTCTGTAGTTTTAACCTGAGATATGTTCTTTCCAATGAAAATGGTTTTGCTCTGATTTTTTTCAGAAACTTGAACCACTAGTTCCATGCTTAATGTCACTTTCTTCCTTTCATCTACTTGTGCCAAGTAACTTCCTGCCAGGATTCCTACAAGATATGACATTTAACCTCTGCAAGGCGTCTCATGAAGTCTTCCAACAATGCTATCAGGTTAAGCTCTGCTCTCCTTCAAACCACCAGCAGCTTTCAACATCATTTGATCTTCTTTAGGTTTCATGGCTGCTTCTTCTCACTCAGTCAAAAAATACCATTATTAGAGATTTTTCTCCGTCTTACTCCCTGTCAGTAATACCACTGTGCCAGCACTCTTCTTCTTCCACCATGTCATCACTCAGTGAAATCTGTGCTATGAGAGGAAATCAGCTGTACCACAGAATCGCAAGGTTGGAAGAGACCTTCAAGATCATCGCATCCAACCTGTTCCTTAACACCTTAATTAAGCCATGGTATCAAGTGCCACATCCAGTCTTTTTTTAAACACATCCAGGGATGGTGACTCCACCACCTCCCCAGGCAGACCATTCCAGAACTTTATCACTCTCTGCATGAAAAGCTTTTTCCTACTATTCAACTAATATTTCCCTTGATGCAGCTTTGAGACTGTGACCTCTGGTTCTGTCAGTTGCTGCCTGGAGAAAGAGACCAACTCCCACCTGACTACAACTACCCTTCAGGAAGTTGTGGAGAGTGATAAGGTTGCCTCTGATTCTCCTTTTCTCAAGGCTAAACAAGTCGAACTCCCTCAGCTGATCCTAATAGGGCTTCTGTTCCAAGCCCCTCACCAGCCTCTTCTGGACGCGCTCAAGTGTCTCAATGTCCTTTCTAAACTGGGGGGCCAGAACTGGACACAGTACTTAAGGTGCGGGCCTCACCAGTGCCGAGTTCAGTGGAAGAATGACCTCCCTGCTCCTGCTGGCCACACTATTCCTGATACAGGCTGGGATGTCTTTGGCCTTCTAGGCCACCAGGGCACAGTGCTGGCCCCACCAAGGCACACTGCTGGCTCACATTCAGCCAGCTGTCAACCAGTACCCCCAGGTCCCTTTCTGCCTGGCCACTGTCCAGCCACACCATCCCCAGCCTATAACGTTGCAGGGGGTTATTGCGGCCAAAATGCAGGACTTGGCACTCGGACTTATTAAACTTCATCTTGTTAGACTTTGCCCATCTATCCAAGTGTTCCAGGTCTCTCTGCAGAGCCATCCTACCTTCCAACAAATCATTCAATTCTTATTTATGCAACACTGATAGTGGAAGTGATGCTTTATTTAAAATAGACAAAATATCCTTATAAATTGACATTATTTTTTTTATTATTACAGTTCCTCAAAATCCTATATCTTATACCTCTAATTTTGCTCTGAGATTGGTTCTTGTTCTAAGCATATAAGGGCAAAGGGCAAAATCCACCTGTGCAAGCACAGAAAGAGGAAAAATAATATAAGAGGACAAAGACTGTACTGCCAATTTGCATATGCTTCAAATACCCCTGTTTCTCTGCTACTCAGTTAAAAGAAAAAATATTTTTACCTCTAAAACTTCTCTCTCACATGTACTGTCCTTAAGGCTGTCACTCAGCAGAAGGAAACACATATGTCTCAAGAGTACTTTTGTGCTTTTCACAATATTATCAAGGGAAAATATGTTGCACATTCTCCTCAATTTCCCAGATTTTCAACTGCAGTTTATTCTAGTTTCTTCAAAGTTCCCTGTTTTTCCAGCTACAACATAATCACTTTCATAAATGAAGGGACAGAGGGAAGAAAAACAAAAAAGGAGAAACTGTTGATTGATATAATAACAGGATGAAAGATGGATGGAAGAAATGTGTGACTTGTGAGGGTACATATTGGTGTGTGATTCTATCCTCTAGAAATGTATAAAAATAGAAGAGACACCTGCAATTCCCCTGCCTTGCAATTTCTCTAGCAACGACAAAAGGAAAAGAGCATTTCTTTATATGTAAATAAATTTTTATGTTCTCCTAGGTAGTTGATCATGTCTGTTATCAGAGAAGCTAGAATGAATTCAAAATCAAATGAAAAAGCTGAGAATCTTTATTCTATTACCCCAATCATTTCCAAAAATGTGTGTTTTTGAAAAAAATACAGATTCTACCACAAAACCTCAGTTTGCACATGCAAATATGCAGTAGAATATTTAATTGTCACAGAACCCACTTGATGTTTCTCTAACTCTATTTGACATTACAGTTGCTGCTGGGAAGTCATGTATTTAAAGTTTACCACAAACAAATATTTTTTGCTAGTTTATCTAGAGGAAAGTGATGAGAACTACTGAGAGAAACATCCATATATGCAGTAGCCAAGCAGTGCAGTCCAAGGTAGTATAGTGGAAACTAATGTTGAAACTGTAAGCAAAAGAATACTTATGAGAGACTCTGAGTGTTAACACTGATAAGAGAGGGAATATGGGAAGAGCTGAGTCTCAGTCAAGGCAGGCGTGTGCCCCCTGGAAAGAAGAAAACAAAGATATTGCTTCCACAAAGAAGGGTGCCAAGAGGTCTCTTCCTTTTTTTCCTGCAGAAAACTAGACAACTCTCATTATCATTCAGGCTTGTCAGGAAATGACTTTGCTGGTCAGGAGGATGTTTGCTGGTCTTTTCTTTTTTTTCCATAATAAGAGTCATTCTGGAATAAGAATAAACTCTGCATTTTATGGGATGATGATGTTTAAAACAGTGCAACTCTGCAGTTCATAAATTTAAAACACTTTAAATTAACTTCTAAATATGAAATGAATATATTAAAATGGAAAAAGAGAGAAAAAAGATACCTGTATTTCCAGTAGATGAACAGAATTAAAAATAAGATTTATTTCTGTGACATATATAAATAAGAAAATAGAAGGTTAGTTTAAAAAAATCTCTGATTTTTTTGAAATATGTGAACTCTGTCTAAAATACAGCCTCATCTTCAAAAGGTATTTTGTACATACAGTGCACTACACAATGCATTTACCTTGAAGATACTGTGCTCAGTTTAGCCATTCTTGATTTAGTTTTTTACAGGACTTGCAGGAGCCAGTTCAATCCTGTGAGCAGGACTCAATCATCTGATCTGTGCAATTGCCTAAACTGTGTGTATGAATGAGTCATCTACATGTACATTTTTCAGTAAGACTGAAGTTCAATATCCTTAACTTTTATACACCATGATAATGCAAAAAGATGTCAGTATATTGGTAAATCCATTAGATCCTATTCGGCTGTACTTTTTAGATCTCAGGAATTTGCCTAGGAAGTTATGCTAGCTGGGGAAGAATCACATCACCTATTCATGCTAGCCAATGAGCTGATCCATGTGCTTCCCTTGTAAACTGGTTATATCTGTCATATAAATCAGGGAGAGAGCCCAGCATGCCAGCATGGCATTATGGAAATCATTGCTTAGACTATAATCACATTCTAGGATGAAGAGAAAAGCTTTAAACAGTACAGAGATGGAAGCTGTTTTCAATCTGCTTTAGGAAAAAAAATGAAACTGGATCCTACTTTGGCTCCTGTGTTACAGAAGAGCTACGTAGCAAGCCTCAGGCTTCTCTCCTGCTTTGGCTATTTGGCTGATGTTATTTGTAAACTCAGGCACAATCAGTAAGATGATGACTGCTGAGTCTTATTTTAGATGGACAGTTTTCATGTTCAACATGTTTTTAAATGAAAACAATTTTTAATCCGTCCTTTAAAAATAGTACTGCAGAGTATTGGCATCTGTTGTGTATAATGAAAATATATTTGTCAAGCATGCAAACTAACAAATGCTTCCAAATATTTGAATGTCCACAGATGACTACAAAAAATCCTAGACCTTTGTGGTTCTGTATTAGAGAATTTGGTAGCAAGGGGTTTGCATCACCATATTGTAATTGGGTTAAATAATTTCCACCAATACGATGCTGTCAAATTTCCAGCAGTACAATATCTTATCAAAGCTTTTCAAGAGGAAAGAAAGTAGGTTATTTTGGTGCATCAAAAGAGGATTTGAACTGCATTGAAGCTTTGAATTGCTTCACTCTCCTGTCTAAGAACCTGGAATAACCTGGTGCTGAACTTTGGGCTCTGGCCACCATTCTGTAAAGCATTAGATAACAGCACACCAGCCACTCAACAGCTGCTATATTTTAAACAACCTCTGACTACAAGTTCATTTCCAGCTTTTCCCTCAATATTTGTGAGAGTTTTCTTGTGATATACAAAAAAAAAAATCTCAAACCCATAACAAGGTGAATATGACACCAATACCATGCTCTAGCAGTCACAGGAGTTAAAAAAAATGCTTTTGAGATGTGACACATTTCAAAAAGTGTAAAGTCAGGATAAGAAGCAGAAAGACCATGTGATCCTCTTTTTATTTTCCTTCAATCCCTCACCTTCACATCTCTGCCTTTCTATTGTTAGACTTTTATGTCTGCAAAGACTCAAAGTAACAGGAACAAGAGAGGACAGTAGAAATATTTATGTCAGAGATGTAATATTTGGAGGAATTCAGTGCCTAATAAGAGCACCATTTTTTGGTGAGCTTGTAGAAGTTGACAAATAACAAAGGCAATAGCACAACAGGGGTAATCTTTTAGCAAAGTCCATACATGAAGATATTCAACCAGCAGCAGAGAGGCAAAGCAACAACTGGCATAAGCCATCATGCTATGTCTTGATCTTTGCCAGAGACAGGTGGTCAAAATAACTCCCACTCTTCTCTCTGTATGATGTTTTGGAGCTGGACATACAAGTATCTGGGCCTGGAATGCAGCTTTAATATGTAGTTCTGCAGATCTTTCCATCTTATTTTTGGAACTGTCTATTCCCATGCTGCTGGACCCTCTCTGGCTTGCAGTAAGATGCTGAGATGTTAGGGATGGGATGCTCTCCACCTCCTGTGGGAGGGTGCCTTCTAGCAGCTGGCCAAAGAGCAATGTGGATATCTTGCATTTTGCTCACTTTATCAGCCTCAAAGGAGTGCAGAGACTGCAGCTGCTGCCAGAGAGCTGTGTTGTGTTGGAAGACAAATGTGGTCTGGGTGGATAGGGTGAGTGGGAGCTCTAAGATTCCTCCTCCATACAACTCTATTTGTATCTGTCACTGTCCTGCCTTCCTGTGGGTCACAGTAACCTTCCACAGTTAGTATGCAAACGTCTGTGTATGTCATGAGAAAAACCACCATCCTCAACTGACAAGTTGTGTGAGGCACACGTCTAACCTCTGCTTACCAGTTCTGTGTACGTGGACTTTGCACTTCCACTCCGTTACTGTCAAGTTTTAAAGCTGAAATACCCACATTGGACAGAAACACTAGGGTAATGGGAGAAATGCAGGCATGTGTTTTCAATAACCCAGCCCAAAAAGTTGCTATAAATGCATGTGTCAAAGGCAAGGAGATTCACTTTCCCAGTGAACAGGGATCAACTCTTCTCCAAAGGCCATAAAAAGACTGGCTGTTCTGGACATACTGCCCAGGTATTGTTTTGTGCAGGCTTGAATGGCGTACTACTCAACAGGAATCACTGCCATTAAAAAAAATCCTCGTTTGTTAATCACAACAGATTTTACTGACTTTAGTAAGGTTGTGTAACCCACCAAAATCAGAAAAAAAAACTCTAGAACTGTGTGCAGTGTCTCATACATGAGCAACACATGGCAGCCTGGTGCCTAAGGGATTTTATCAGACTGTTTTCCATCTTAATGTAGAACTGCTGGGGTGAAAAATCCTGGATATACTGCAGCAAATAGATATTTTAATACTTAAAGTACTGGGAATAGGCTTTTTTTCAAAAATTGTTTAATAAAGGTCAATGAAAGGGTGAGCACAGTAAATATTACAGTTGAGGGGTCACGAAAACAGTCTGCTTTCTCCATTTGGCTTCCCTAGATTTGTCTTCACTGGTGTTTGACAAAGAAACAAGCATAATAATGTAAGAGAATGGTATATTCAAACCCAAAAAGTTTAATTAATAGGTTTTAAGAGTCAGGTTTTGGATAAAAGCCTCAGCTGCTTTAGTACAATCTAGTAAAGGGGAATTTGTTTTTTTCTCAATGTTCCAACCAAATAAAAATTTTACTGAAATGTATGTCTACTTATGGTTGTGCTAAAGCATTTAATTTTTTAATGTGAAAATTTGGTTCTTGAAACAGATTGGGCTAATATTTTTCTAAGTATTCAGAGATACATAGATGGATAAATTATATAGAAAATTATTTTTAGACAGACACAGAAATCCTTTTAGAGATGTCAAGAACTCATTACTGGCTTTCCATTTTCATAGATGAAGAAAGAGGCACAACAGTCGCATGTAGTTAAGATGGACAGTAAAATCACAAATATAATTTGAGTATGCTAGATAACAATGTCTAGATCACTTTCCAGACTGCATAAAATATTAGCAGAAATAGCCACTATCTATTTTTATGTGCTGTGGTTATGACTGATTATCAGTCATTACACTTTATTTATTGTAAAAAAAATTATGACCTAATATTTCTAGTAGAATATAGAAATTAGATTCTGGTTTCAGAAACACAGCATCTGTTCAGGCCTTAAGGGATTGACATTTAAAAAGTGTATCAATCATTTTTGGTTCTTGTGAAAGGATCACCTCTATGCCTCAGTTAAGGTATCTGTGTGGGTGAGCCCACAAAAGTAAACATGATTACCCTTGGTCAGCACAAACTGAACAGTAGCAGTGTTTGGGAAGTATCATTTTGGAGGCTCCACAGTAGAACAGGAATTTTATCTGCAGTGTTGGTGCTGTACAAAGAAGTTCAAGAATATAGTGCATCCAGGGCCACCCTCAAAAGACAGAAAAGCACTAGATTAGTAATTGAAAATATTATTTGTTGAAAGATATAAGAGAACAAAGGATAGGTACCATGTTTGATTGTCTCCTACTTCTTCTAATAGAACCCTAATATATAAATGATCTTTATAAACAGGGAACTTAAGTGCAACTTCCATAATTAAAATGAAAAGGAAGTAATTTTTCAAGATTATAAAGAAATATACTATAGAATTTATATAGCAATAGATCTTTGGATATAAGAGGGAAGGGGAGACAGGATTAGCCAAGAAAATATTTTGATTAATGAAAGAGTAACTGGGAAAATGAATTTTCTTCCCCTCCTACTCTCTATATTGAATTTACAGCCTATGTAATTTTTCCATGCATTTCCTTTCTTCCTAATAGAGTTGTTACATTATTCACTTTAGAGATGATGTGAAGAGCTAAAAAGCTTGGGACACTGAAATATCTCACATCCAACCTTTTAAATATTAGTTAAATATTATTTTTATATGTAATGTATATTTAAATCAAATTTAATTAATAATCTTTAAAAATGCGTAGAACTTTCTGTGTAGTGTTGTAAATTCAAAAATTAAAGCCAGACTAAACTGAGAGTATCAATTTTTTAAATATTCTTTCTTCTTGACTGTTAACCAATGGATCAGTGTATAAATAAATAACTCTTTTCCTCAGTGGTTATCTAGAGGAGCTCACAATGCTCCACAGATTACTATTCCTACAACTTAATCAATCCTGCTTTAGGACAAAGCTTAGTGAACAAACAAATCCCAAGGAATATTACTAGGAAGCACCTTTTACATTTGTTTACCTGGATAAAATGATGGCAAAATGAAACAAAAATTCTACAGAATTAGAATAGTTATACTTTAAACTTAATTTCTATGACTCTGAATAAAATTTTCTTGTGTGAAATGCATTGTACAAACACATTCTTAGCAACCCAGTAATAAAAGAGTTGTGATATTATAATTTTATAGAGTCTAATCGTTCATTGTTTAACAATACCTATATAATACCTAGATTTGTGTTAATACTTTGCCTGCCAGTGTATAAGCACTGAAGTTCTTGAACTTAAACTAATCAAGATGGTAGAGTAAGTATAGGATGTAAATAATTTATAATAAATATCACACCTTTTTCAGTGATGCTACTTTTAGTTGCATTTCTTGAAGGTAGGTGAGGAACAGCTTTTTGATCGACTCCTGTAGAGCCCCAGAGTAACAACCTGCATCCTCCCTAAAACCTCAGACACTGTAGGCAAGAAAGAAAACAAGTTTGGTCAGAATATGATAGTTATTCATGCACAGAAACTGGATGACTTGGAGGCCACTCACCACTCTTTGGGTAGATGTGCAAGGGGAACAAACACTGGAAAAATCATCCAAATAATCCCAGAACAGGACAAGACTGGCATGCGTTCTGGGAGAGAAACCTCAGTCACTCTGCTGGGTGATCCAGACCTTTTTTGCTGTTTCTCCCTGGACCACTGAGTCACCTTCCAATACCCAGTGAAACTGCTCCACCATAGCACAAGGAGCACGTTTTCCCTCCTACCATAAATTTACTATAATTTCACAGTTCAGCAACCCTCATGAGAGGTATGGGTTGGAAACCTTGGAGGCCAAGAAATTAAATGAATTAAGGTCTCCCATATGTTTAGTGATGGTTTGAATCACACAGAGCAATTATGTGATGGAGAACCTGCCACCTTCTCTGTTATTTGTATTTCACAAGAAATTAGCCACTCTTTTCTGGTTTTTTGCTTGTTTTTGGTTGTTGCTGTGTTGGGGTTTTTTTTTTTTTTGTTTGTTTGTTTTATTTTCTTAAGAAAAGACAACATTGTATCTCTTCTGGAAAAGTTTTGGAATGGTAACAAAAGGAACAATTAACAGTTAGCTCTGATAAAGGCTCCTAAGTCCCAAGACAGAATGCTTTGAAGATATCCCTATGTTCTTTCCCTTCTTGCCTACCCTAATTTCTCCTCTCACTTTTCAGCCTTTTCTACCTGTCTGATGTACCAAACAAGGAGCTACCACCTTACTCAGACAGGAGGATTTCGGTGCAGGTGCTTAAGAATTAGGCAAAAGAATTAAACCAAAGGGGCTGTTTACCTCTGCAGGGTATACAGTTTCTTTGGATAGTGATTATGATTCCCTAGAAGCACTGGGGAGACAAAGCATGTTCATTCATCCTATACCATACATACACATTTTTGACATTGATAGCTGAGCTGAGAGTGCCTGAGAAACTTCAAACTTTGCAACATGGGTAAATTCAAGAGGTTTTACTTGTCTAGACTGTTGATAAATAACCATAGCTAAACAAGAATTGCAATTTTTTAGTATTTTTAATGGCTCTAATTGCTATTGCCTTCACTGAATGCTGAAATATTTTTTAATTTCTTAGCTTACTATGGGTTTGAAAGGAAGGCTTTATTTTCCAAGCTGTAGTGTTGGGAAAATTTTCATGGCTGACCTAGAACAAAAAAGTTGCATTTGCAATGAAAGTAACTGCACAGTTGAACCAGAAAGTCCCAGCACTTTTTTCTGAATATGTGGTATTACATGTCTATTATAGATTTCCAAATGAAAGCTTAACCCACTTAGAAACAGAGGAAAATCAATCAGACACTTCATCAGATTTCAGAAAGACCTATCAGACTCTAAGTCTTAAGTACGCTTTTCTGTCTAAATGCACTCTTAAAGGAATTGATACATTTAGAGAAAATCTTCCAAATTATCTGAAGCTGGGCATGATTTTTCAGTATGTATTTTGAAGAGAGATGACTTAACTTTTAATACTAATGTCTTTGGAACAGCTATCTTGGTTCTCCATGCAGGGCCCAACATTCCTTCCTGTCACAAGGACTATAGGCATTTCAAGAAAATTTATTTAGAAAATCTTCAGTAAACATTAAGGAAATTTTGAGGCCAGCCTGGTCTTGAGAAAAAAACATTACACTGGCAACTAGTAGGCCTGAATTCTTCACCGTTTCTACAAAAAGCCTTTCTACAAATCTGCAGGGCTATTTGGACAACTTATGTATCACTTTCTTCACTTACCCTTCGCAATGTTTTTTGCTTTTCAGTTAATCTATCTTATATTTTATGAATCCTAAAAAAATGGGTTTATTTTTTGCAGCAGTGACTCTGAATTGTCAGCGTCCGGCTAGCTCCAGCACTGCTAGCAGCACGAGGGGGCACTTCTCCTGAGAGCTGGCTTCAGGATAGCGCCTAAGGCAGCGCCCAGCTTGCGGCTGTAGGCACACCTTGTGCAGGACAGAGTCTGGTAAAGGCTGCAACCAGCGGAAAGAAGACGGCGGACTCCAACTGTGGCTTAATCCAGGCTTCAATGAATCCGGAGGGACCGACAGGAGAAGACGGTGGGGGGGGGGCCTGACAACAGGTTTTAAGGGGTAGGGAGGTGCCAGGCATTGGGCCAATGGGGGTGCAGTGGGGAGTGGGGTCCAAGGGATTGACACGTGGGTAACACCAACGTGAAACATTCTGGGGAGGGGCCCCGGTTCCTCAGCCAACCATCGAACTCCCCTGCTGGAACATTCTAGCAGTAAGGGTGGGGAGTGAGAGTGATTGGCGCGGTACCGGGGAGGGATCAGAAGAAAAAAATACAAGGGTTTCCAGGGAAACCAGGGCGGAGTTTAGGGGATACATTGTTGGCTGAGGTGGAGCCAGGAAGACAGACAGCTCCAAAGGCGGGAAGGGAGAACTGGGGCAGAACCATTTTCAGACAGAAGGGGATTGGAATAAACCAACCTAGTAACTTAACAAAACACACTACAACAATTTTTTACTTGACCTGCCATGTGGTGCTTTCGTAGAATTAATATTAATAACTGCTGATAATGGTTAATTTGGCTTTCGAACAATAGTGTATTTTCAATAAATCTGCTAATGTGAGTTTACACATTTTCCCATCTCTATATGCTTGGGAACAGGAGAGACAGATTTTTCCAGTCTTAACAGTATTTTGTGTGAAAAGATCTATGCCCATGTGTCTCAGTTAAGAGACAAATTTAGGAGAAAATGCTTTGGAATGAGTGTTTCATCTGAGAAAAAGGGCTTCATAAATCCTTTATCTGCCAATGAGAACAATTACTACCAAAAAGTAAAAGTGAAATACTTTTTTTTTTTTTTTTAATTGACAAACAAAGTGCTTGCACGGCATGGGGAAAAAATGAATAAACACTAGATATTGAACTTTCAGAATCTTACCCCACACACCCCCCACAGCAGAACACAAAGTCCCCAAAATGGCAGGGGGAGAAATAGATGGGCTGTCTTCGTGGCAAAGGGGAGACAAAATGGCAGCTGGCTTTTGTCTCAGGGAAGGGAAAAAAGGGTTCACGCAGCAGCTTGGGCAAAACAGATGGGAACCTGTTGAACTTCTGGCGTTGGTATTCTCCTCACAGCAGTGGAAGCAGATGGATTTTTGTGTCCTTTCTCTTGCTGCTTCAGCTTTTCCCGAGATCTCAGGCTGGTCAGAGTGTCTCCCAGGACTCCTACAGGTCTCAGTGATTGTCTGATCTCAGACCAAAACCAAGCCAGACTGTTGAAGGTAAAAAACCACAGAAGGTGCCAAAAGACTGCTGCTGTAGCCTCTCCCTGTAGCAGAGGCCAGGAAAAAGGAAAAAAAAGAGAAACTTCTTGCTTAAGTTAACAAAAACCCAAGCTAGGTAAGCAACAAAGTAATGTCCAGTCTGCACTGCACCCAGCATGTCCAGAGTAAGTGTATGAACAAAGCCCACGCAGGAGCCCCCTGGGCTCCTGCCCCTTCACTGGACCCACCTTCGAATTACAGCAATGATTTCTGGGCATAGAGCAGATGATTAAGAAATAGAATATATCGTCATAAAATCACCCCAAGTCATCATGCTTGAAAAATCTGGCATTGAGAGCTCATCTCATCTTCCTCAATATTTTATTTGTTTATATCTGATGGATTTTTGGTGCCTTATAAGATCTTGATTATTAATCTGAAAATGGAGCATATCTCTGAAGATTTTGTGGGAGTTGTATCAGTTCTGTTCAATATTTTTGTTTTCTGGCTGTTCTTTACAAAGGAATTTTAAATCAAGACTGATAGATAAAAATCACCAGACTACTAATTTTCTAAGTATGTTTGCATCTTCATGATTTATCCAAAAGGAAGATTGACATCAAAAAGTTGTAAGGAGTAGATGTCTAAGTTTCAAAACATTTCACTGAATTAGAGGTAAGAAATATTTGACTCACTGTGAAATAGGATTTATAAATTGGGTAATATTTCTTGCATTAATAACAATCATTAAAAGCTTTGAAGATGGACATATTCAAGGGAGAATTTATGACATGACAAACCAGAATGAAACACCAGATGAATCTCGAAAGCATAAGATACAGCGCAAGTATAAAACACAAGATTTTCATAAATAGGAAGAGATCTGTTTTGCAATAAAATACTATTTCTTTTATCCACCAGATAAACTAAAAGCACTTCTGGTTATTTTTCTGGATAAATTTTTTCTGTTTTTTTGTTCCTCTACAGTCTAGGAAATGTTAATCACAGCAGCTGTAGATAAACAACAGGTGAGGATACCAGATACCTTTGTAATAAATTTGGTAGTATCTTGAAATCAGTAATTCTAGCCTTAAGCATATGCAAAAATACGCAACAGAGACAAGAAAATGGCACTTAAAATATTTTGCTGTTGATGTAATAGATTTCAAACTTCTGTCCATACTTCTTAAACATGGAGGCATGAACACAAGATGTTTTCCTCTTCATGGTTTGCTTGGCTCTACAGCAAGATATATTCTGAAAGAGAAAACTTGCAAATAAGGAAGGAAAAAGAAGGAAATTTGAAAGCCATCACTATAAAATCCTAAAATTACAGTAATTGAATACTGTGATATGGTTTCATGCTAATTATGATGAAAATGAGTAAAGAAGCTCCAAGTCTTCACAAAAAAATTCCCAAGTTACAGCCAGAACCAGTTTTTGGATGGCCACTATATTTTGAAATCAACTTAGGCTGTGAGATATGGATTTTAAAAAAAATGTTAAGCACAACATTTGACTATTTTTCTTTGCACAGCTGACAGTTTCTCCATGAAGTACATGGAACTAAGCTGGAACACCTTGCTTCAGCAACAGGTGCACATTGTACCCAATTTGATACTGTTCTGCTCCCATCCTTTTGAAAATTACCAGTAGTCCACAGGGCAAATATGATCTCCTTTTCATGTCAGCCTTTCCCTGTTTTCTCCTTGCCTCAACAATTATTGTAGATTTTGTTATACTACAAAGTATGACTTTAATGCAGTCTTTAATGGGAGCCCTTTACAGTTGCAGAGCTTAGCGTAGGCATGAGAAATTACACTCGCAGCAGCTTTCTGCATTTTCTTTTACACAAGATAAATGTAAAACAATGTGATCCAATAACAAGTGAAGAACTGATCTCAGTGGCTGCAGTACAGTCATGGCTTTCATTTCCATAATGTGTGCAAGAAACCTTTAAAAACTTTGGAAGCAGAGCTGGTTCTTCCAGAGATGAAAGAACTCCTAATAAATCTGTGGACACTGCATTTACCACAACAGCAGCTTTCCTCACAGGCATGTTATAGACCAACACATTAAGCTTTTTATTGAACATCAATAAACCACTAGTGGAACAAGGTCACCAGACAATAAGAGAGAACTCTGAAATACAACCTTGGAAAAGACACAGAAGGGATATATTTTTGTTTAGGGGACACCGTTCTTCCACTTTGCAAATATAATTTTTATAAAGAATTCAAGGAGTGCAAAAATGTCATCTCTGATGACATGGTCATATGTTTGCTACCTTCCAAAACTAACAGTACCTGCAAAGAATCCTAATTTCCTCCTAGGTCTGCTTTGCTTTCCTGATTGTAATAAAAATATACAATTCAAATAGAAGGTGGTTTTCTTTTCTTTTTCCTTTTTTTTTTTTTCACCATTCATTTACTATTTTTTATAAATTTTTTGTGGATTAACACTAAGTCTAGCATGCAAAAGTATCTTTTCACAGGACGCAATCTACTTAAATACAAAATAGTTTTCACCTATGGCAAGCATTGAAAAGATAGTGCAGCCTTCCTCAGACTCTCATATTGGAATAAAATCCCAATGTTACCAGGTGGAACGTGCCTGGGCTCATCTGACCCTTGCTGCTGGGCGGCAGCTGTGGTATTTCACCTCAGAGACACTTTTGGCTGGCTGGAAGTTGCACTTAGGCACTCGGAACAAGTCCAGGCATGGTAGAAACTCAGTTTACCTCTGATGGAAAGGCTCCAGGCTAGGTGAAGAGGAAAAGGAGATGGATTCTGCAGAGGGTTTAATCCAGAGTTTTATTCCAGAGTCACATATGTCTGAAACTTGTAACAGCTCCACAGAATCCCAACCGCATGGTCTCCGTGTCTTTTAAGCTCAGGGGCAGGGGAAGGGAAGGGACAGGTGAGCCACCAACCAGGTGGGAGGGGGGGAAGGCTCAGGGGACAATGACACTTGAACGAGCCAATGACCCCAGGGCTGAGGGGCATCTTTTGAACTTTTGCCAATCACACTATGCCCCTGCTGGAATGATAAGATTGACTGACAGCGCTTAGCAAGGAGGCAAGGGGGAGGGGAAGGGAGAAGGTATTGCCACACCTGGGAAACTACCGGGATAGCTGAAACAGGAACTGGCATCACACTGCAACACTCTCACATCTGGCTTGAGCTCATGGAAAAAAAACCAAACCAGAAGAAAAACAATCCCAGAAGACTGGCTGCCTTATTTTATTACTAAAAATCGCACACATAGACTCCCAACTCATCTGAGAACTTTACAGATATGTAAGACTGCCTCTGAGAGCTACACATTTAAGTAATTTATCTCAATAATTAAAATACAAGTTTCACACTAACTACCTCAAATCCCACTTCATTCCATAAATCATGAATATATTCTGATTCTGGGCAGTAATGGGTAAATGCTCATGATGCAGCTGTATTAAACTTAATTTGGAGATAAACAAAGTGAGCAACTGACCCTACTTTTCTGGCACACATCACCTACCTATTTTATAAAAATATTCCTTGTTTTTGAAAGCCTTCATTGGAGTATTAGTAGTTTAATTAGTAGAGTTTTGGGCCTGATATTGACAACTTTGCCTTCTTCGCTAACTTCTTGCAGCAGAGGCAAGCATGTTAAACCTGGAGCTGCTCATCTGTAAGACATAGAGAGCAGGAAAAACCCCAGTTCCTTCAGCTTGGGCAGATCCATCACGTCGGTCACCACAGTCCCTTTGATTTCACACCTTTCTTGTGCAGAGTTACACATTGGCACCAGGATGGACCTGCAGTCCAGTGTCCACCCCTAAACACCCACAATAAAAGTCCTTCAATAACCAAATTATACAAGACAGATGAATACATGCTTATTGCTGCAATACTCCTGTGGTGCTACTGAGTCAGCTGGAGACCACAAAATGCAAAGCCCTGTTTTAATGACAAATACCAGACATAAAATTTAGGCTCCTCTGGCTCTCTTTGTTTCCTGTTCTAGCTGCTAAATAAATGGCCTTCTCTTCAAAAGATCAGGTTGACCTGCTGATTTGAAACCACTCCCAGCAGCAGTAAATGGTAGACCCCTAGACAGGATCAAAGACGGTTCCTGTCTGCATGAAAAAAGGCCTTTTGAGGAGGCAGAAACTTAAGCAACTCTCCTGGGAAAGCACAACTTGAAATCATACTCTGCTGGGCTGCTCATTTCTGGCAGTAAACAATTTGGGCGTGATCCAGCACCTTTCAAGACCCCAGAGAGAACAATTCCAGAAAATGCTGTCCTGGCCCTCTGGTGTCACTGACTTCAAGGTTTTGTTTAAAACAAGAGGCAGAAATTACTTGTCTTCCAGCCCTATTAATATACTATGCTCTTTTCAATAGAGCTATCAGAGGACTTAATTTTTTTTTTTATTTTCCATAAATGCTGCAAATTCCAGATCTTCTCCAACACCTTCCTTTTCTCCTATCTTTTGTGGATCCAACCCCCTCTCTGAAGTTGTATCTTGGGGAAACTGCCTGGCTGTGGCAGATATGAATACAGGATTTCAGTAGCATTAATGTGACTACAGGCTTCTTAAAAAAATATTTTAACTGACATGCAATTTTCCCCAGTGTGCATCAATATAACTCTCCTTTAATGGGATGAATCTTCAGTTACTTGTGTTAATTCAGAGTAGAGTACAGGAGGAATAGGAATTAAATGTCTTTTCTTTTTATCAAAAATTTTTCCAAAATGCATTGTGTTAAATTTCGCACTTTTAACAACTAGCTGAAAAGTACAGACAATAAACTCAAAATAGTAGGAAATTTGAAAAAATCTAATGATTTCAGTTGAAAAGTAATCCACAGCAAAAAAACCCCACACTGTTTTGCCTCTGCATTAGTCAGAGGTCACAGACAATGAGAATATCTATGATATCAACACGAATTTTACATTCATTTGAAAAAAAAAAACCAAAAAAAAAACCCAAAACATAAATGTCTGTATGTATATATGAAAAATCTTTTGTCTTTTTATGGCAATTTTGTTTGTTCTCTTAATGACATCTTTGAATATTGGAATGAATTCCCAATAAAAACATTTAAATTTATGTAGATTCTAAACCAAATGTTTACCATGACTGGCTTTGGGACAGTGCCCCAGCAAACCTTATGTCTGAATATTTTGTGAAACTGACCACTGAAGAAATAAATTACAGTCTGCCTCCAGGCCAAGGGTGTCAAAGCATAAATAAACATCAATGTATACACTATGACCACTACCCACTTCTAAAGTTGCCATCAAACCACTGAACTGTTTTAGTTTCAAGTGCTGCATTTATTTTTATTTCATGGTATTTTTATTTATGGAATGCTATAAATATCATAGCTCTTACATTAATTAAAAAATACTCAAGGAATAATTTTTTCCCCCAAAGTTTCTGAATTATTTCTTGTAGATATAAAGGTACCTATAGTCTCTGCTCAACTTTACACCTAAAATGGACCATGAATGAAAGCACAGTCTTACAAATGTGCATGCAGTTCAGGAGGTCACTAATGAGCTACTGTGATTGCCTCCTCTGATCGTGGGAGTGTTGGACTAATGCTGACACAAAAATTGTGAAAGGGGAACAGTGTCACTTCTCTTAAGACCTAGGGACACTAAACTTTTCAGAATATACAGATATTTTAGTCTTGTACTAAGAGACTTCCTCCAGTAAAAGAATGAAGTCAGACTGTGGAAAAAAAGTTGAAGTGGCTTTGGAGGTTTACTCCCATCATCTTGCTGTAGCCCTCCTTTCTAAACACTGGAGAGATTTTTTGGCAGCACTTGGTTCTGGACCTCAAGCCTTCTTGGAACATGGATCCATTTCTCATAAACTGTAGATCTTTCTGTCCAATGTGGTGGATCAAAGATTATTATCCACATATACAGAGGGAAAATTTAATTAGGCAGAAAATCACAGAATACTCTGAGTTGGAAGCGACTCACAAGGACACTGAGTCCAGTTCTTAAGTGAATGGCTTATACCCTTAGCATCATGGTCTAACCAACTAAGCTAATCTCATGGTCAAATGATAAATATATTGAAAACAGAGGGGAAACAAAGAAAACAGTCTGGTCACTAGGTTTCTTTTTCCAGATTTCATGTTTCTTGTGTAGTTTCAGAATCATAGAATGGCTTGTGTTGGAAGGAATCCAAAAGATCACCTAGTGTCAAACCCCATATGATGGATAGGGATGCCACCCACTACATCAGGTTGCTGAGAGTCCCAGATTTTACCTAATTTCCACAAGCTTTATTTTTAATTAATATGCATCCTGACCCATGAGGGCAGTGTTTGTGGATCATAGCCTGACTGGATTAGTGATTTCTTTTAGCACTTTGATTACAAAAGCAGAAGGAAAAAACACCTTTGCCTACTTCCTGTTCTTGAGGTATATCACCTCCAGCAATAAAGGCCTTAAAATGTAAAAAAAAAAAAAAAAAAAAAAAAATATTAATAACAGTAGCTGAAAAATATGAAAACAGGATCCTTGATCCATCAAAAATATTTGGTATTTTGCCATCACAAGAGAGTAGTAGAGAAATTAAAAATATATAGATGAATAAAGTAAAAGTAAAAGTTTAAATATTTTGGGCAAGTAGTGACCTGAAATCTGATGGAAAGTATTAGACAACTTTTCTTATGTGCAACACTGTTCGCTCCTCCAAGAATCAGTTTAACCTATCAGATTTTTTCTTTTTTCTTACGAAGACTTCAGCTGGAAATTTGACCTGAGAGTCAGAATTCTTGAGCTCTGTTGGGCCAACAATGAAATTAATTCCATAATTGATACTTCACTAAAAA
Source organism: Molothrus ater (assembly GCF_012460135.2). Classification (NCBI taxonomy): domain Eukaryota; kingdom Metazoa; phylum Chordata; class Aves; order Passeriformes; family Icteridae; genus Molothrus; species Molothrus ater. Next base: position 58,977,236 of record NC_050511.2, read on the forward strand.
TTCCTCTCCTTGCTCCTATCAAATAGGTAACAGTCACTAGACATTCCTTACCAAAAGCACTACTGTTTGGTGGGATGGGTAGAGAGTATATTTGGAAGGGCAGCCAAAATCTCAAGTTATATAGTGGATAGACAATTGAGTAGAGTACCTCCCAGTGTTCCTCTTAAGATATTTTGCTGGCAGTTTCTCTACTATTGTCATGTCACGTTTTTATATGTGCTCCCTTTTAGCTGCTATATTTCCATCTTTCTTCCTCCACAGAAGCAAAAAGGTAAAAAAAACCTTCCTGTGTTGCATTTCAGCTTGTCACTATTTCCTAAGGAAAGTCAGGCCCTGAAGCAAGAGCAGGTTAGAGGTATTTTTCCTGGGGAGTGTTTATGGAGTAAGGGAAAGCTGGCAACACCTAGAGTTACTGGGAAGTCTGCATGTTTTTTGAGCTTGGGTTGCAACAGCCAAAATTCAACCTGTCTAGTATGAAGCTAGTTTCCACATCATGGTTTGATTTTTTTAAAAATATATTTAATTCTGTTTCCTTGGCAATCTCACAATGTACAGACAATCCAGATACCTAAAATTACTGAAGAGAAACTCCAGTGGTGTGATGGACAATGAAGCTGATAATTGCAGAGACATTTTGCCTAATCTTTCATCTCAGATGTGAATGGAACTGCTTAAAGAATTTATCCTTTAGCTTAATTTATATTTCTTTGAGTCCAAGTTTGTGTGAGAGACCCACAACCCATTGAATATTAGGTAAAATATTGCTCCTTTACTGCAGAAAGAAAGAGACCCATAGAGAAATCAAGGGGGATTCTGGGAAACTGTTTAGGAGATGTAATTTCTGCAGATCATTTTTTTATAATGATTATACTTGTTATAAACTTTTTCACCCAGATTTTAGTGATTAAAGCTTTTGTTAAAATGCTGAGACTTTGGCACAATATATGAAGACATAAGAAATCCAAAATAGTTTTTAGAAGTCTTAGTCTTCTAAAAGAGGAATAAAAACATGAAATATATTGAAATTTGGAATGGATTATATTTATTTTTTTTATTTGCAAGTGAGGAATCCATTTGGGACCTCTCTATGGATGGACTCTTGAAAATCTTGTATTTTTTAGCTCATTGGAGCTGACCACATTAGGAAGAATAATAATGGAAATATGTATTCCAAATGCAAAACAATATAACTTAAGCCAAGTACAAGTAAACAGTTAGGCAGTGCGTGATTTTGCAGTGTAGTTAATGGAGAAACACTGATAATAGCATGTAATCTGAGGCAGGATCATATTTTCTGGAATTATGGAGCATTGAGATCCTTCACTCTACAAATTGAACCATGGTACCTAAGCATGTCACTTTTTAATGTATTTCTTTTCATGGGATTATGAGAAGGAGGATCCTTCACACAAAGTGATATGAGCAGTCTTTTACTGAATACCTAGAGGGATAGCGATTCAACCATCTCCCTGGGCAGCCCATTCCAATGCTTAATAATCCTTTCAGTGAGGAAATTCTTCCTGGTGTCCTACCTGAACCTCCTCTGGCACAGCTTGAGGCCATGTCCTCTCATCCCTTCACTGGTTGCACAGGAGAAGATCCCAATCCCACTTGTTTATGGCCTCCTCTCACGCAGTTGTAGAGGGTGATAAGATCTCCACTGAGCCTCCTTTTCTCCAGATTTAACACATCTATCTCCCTCAGATGCTCCTTGTATGATTTTTTCTCTACACTCTACCTCAGTTTTCTTGCCCTTTTCTGGAGAGGGCACTATAATGTCTTTCTTGAACTGAGAGGCCCAGAACTGGACAAGGTGCAGGCTCACAAATCGTGAATACAGAATGCATATAAATAAATATAAATATAAATGTAAATGTAAATATAAATAATATATATGTATATATTGTATAGTATATATAATGAGGGTTTATTGCGAAATTCAGTAAAAAATCTATTCTGATGCTGCCTAAATTTGGAGGTGCCTAAACAATTTAAGTGGTTTCCCTTTTTTTCTGGCTCAGTCTTTAACTGTCAGGAAGAACTGTTCTTCTGAAAAGCTGCACTTAAAACTTTTAACCTCTTGCTCCAAGTACTCAAATTTGTGTCCTTTCATTATTAGAGTCTTCATGATGGAGCATCTAAATCAACATCCTTACATTAATGACATTATTTCAAACATACAATAAACTATAGATAAACTCACAGAATATGCTGAGTTGGAAGAAACCCACTAGGATCATCAAGCCCTACTTCTGCACAGAACACCCAAGAATCCTAGGCATTGTGGCATTGCTCATATGCTTCTTGAACTTTTTCAAGCTTGGTGTTGTGACTGGGGAATCTGTTCCAGTGCCCAGCCATCCTGTCATAGGCTTTTTCCTGATATACCACCTAAACCTCCCCGACTCAACGTCATGCCATTTACTTGAGTCCTGTCACTGGTCACCACAGAGAGGAGATCACAGTCTGCCCCTCCTCTTCCCCTCACAAAGAAATCTCCCCTCCATCTCTTCCAGTATAAACAGACCGAATGACCTCAGGTGCTCCTCATATGGCTTCTCCTCCAGGCCCTTCATCATCCTCCTGGACACTCTTTAATAGCTTGATATCGTATTTTTTTTTATTACAGTGCCCAAAACTGGCCCCAGCACTTGAGGTGGGGCCAATCCCCTCCCTTGCCTGGATGGTGATGCTGGGCATGATGAACCCCAGGACATGGTTTACCCTCCTGTTTGCCACAGCACTGCTGACTCATATTCAGCTTTCTGTCAACCAAGTTTCCCAGGTCCCTTTCCATAGCATTGCTTTCCAGCATCTCATTCCCCACTCTGTCCATCCATACATCCAGGATTGCACTGTTCCTGGTGCAGAATCCGGCATTTTTCATTTTTAAACTTCATATTGGGTCATTGCCCTGTCCACGGAATTGTCAATAATTTGTGTGACAAATTTAATCACAGAATGTGATCAAATATTTTAGAAACCATGCGGAAGCTTTATCCAATGAAATGAATTGTGTAGTTAGACTTTTTAACTTTTGAATTTCTGTCAGCATACGCTGCACAGAAGTGCAGGAGAAACCATGGTAAAATATAACATGATGATGATGTGATCTTTTTCTACCAAAAAAGATTTAAATCTCTAATTTTGGATGAGCTACTATGTATTTCTGTGACTAATATTAACAATAATGATGAAGCCATAATAAATGGAATGGTCCTACTAAACTTTTTGATTTTTCTGGATTATTTAACAATGCTGCCTAAATATTTGTGCATTCTAATAAATATAAATATTTCTTTTTAATTATTCTGTGAAATACTCTAAATAGTGAGGCAATGTGAATTTAGGTCAAGTTGAACTCATTACTGTCATAAAATGGCATGGAGAGACACTCTGGTGTTAGGCAAAGCTGCCTAGAAATTTGGTGTCACAACTTGCAAAAAAAAGCTATTTCTTTTTGAAATATCGTTTGTTATAAATCACACTGAAACAATTTTTATTAATTTGAGCAGTGAAACAAAGTGAGTGAAATAAAACAGCTTCCCTGTTACTGGTCAGTAAATGTCAATATTCTTATCTATTTCACTAGTGCTAAAAATGGACACTCATCTCACAGGATTTGGGACTACAAGTGAGATTTTTCAAGAGGACAAGGGATAAGCTGTCAGAGACTGAAATGGTTCATGCCTTAAACATTGCTTTGGAGGAGTTTTGCCCATTACAGCAAAAACTGTATAAAGAATCTACAACCATGGAAGCCCACCCCTCCTTGAAGATGCCTGACTAGAACATTGGACTATGAAGGAAGCCACTTAGATAACATAAAGGGGATACTGTCATTCAGTCATCTCAGGTCTAGGGAGAAAAAAACCAAGGCAGAGGGAAAAGAAAGCATCCACAAGAGAGCTAAATGCCGAAGGAGTTTTCTTCAATGTTTTTAGTAACATAGTGTGGCATTTAGTAATAAAATGTGGCTTTATCAGAAAATAGCTCTATTATCCTCCATTGTAAATGGAGGTTGCATGATGACTTTGAAATATCAAAAAAATGTATGACTTAGGACCAAGAATGGAATGATGACTTTTTTCCAATTGTCCTGAAATGCCAAGGTTCCTAGTTTGATCTCCACCATGAGGCATCTGAAGACAGTCAAAAGTTCGGCTCAAAGTGATAGTCTGTAACTTCCAGTTCTTGCATCAATTTCTATTTGCCTAGAAGCAGACATTGCCATGTGTGTCCTTGTCTTCAGGTACGCCTAGACCTTTAACTCCTCCATGATAAAGGTTGTGGGAACTTTTTGCCTTTTCACAAGCTCTAAGATCTACCAACAAACTTGTAGATTTTATTTCTAAAGAGCTTTTTTCCTGAATGAGATACTGACCATGAAATACAAGCAACTAAGTAACTATTTTATTTTTTTAAATAATTTTTTATTATTTTGCTGGGTTTTGCCTATTTAATTTAATTGCCTATCCATCTGACAGAGGAAAAGAGAAAATAAACTGAAATCCTGACTCAACACTTAAAATCTTTGTATATTTTTATTCCAAATGAGCAAATTTTCATTCTGATTCATTTAAACAAAGATTCACAACACCCAGGGTATCTAAACAAAACAAATCAAAAACCAACCAAACAAACCCAAAATGCTCTAATGCTGTGAGAGTGAGGAAAACAAAATTAACAAGATGTTAAATATACATAGCCAGAACTGATGTAATTTCAAAAGGGGAAGCCATTCAAACTTTCTCTTCTCATGTCTGCCAATGACAAGGAGACTTTCCAAGAGAGGAATCTCCCACTCAGTTTTGAGGGTCACTTTGGTGTTTTTCCCTCCTAAATGATACCTGGCATTGCTGGAGGACAGATGTCATTTTGTTTTCTTTAGGGCTCAGAAACTAAAGTCTTCCCTCTGTTCCTCATAAATCCATTTGCAGGTTGAGTAATGGCATGATTACACTGAACATGTTACAAAAATGTATGCAAATATGGCATTTTAGGTGCTTTCAGAGTGTATATTATTTTAGTCTGGCTAAGATCTCTCACTGAATTGCTGAGCATAATAAACTTCTTTTTTAAAGAAGATTTTTGGTTAAATAACACAGAGCAAGATGAAGCTTATGAAAGCATTGGAAAGATTAGAATGACATGAAAAGGTTCGAGGCAGATCAGTACTGACATTTTCTAGACAGCACTTGTTGTATCATGAAGCACTCCTGGAACATGCACAACTCAGTAAGTATTTCTAATCAATGAGTCAAATAAATATAGGGATTAGAAATATATATGGGCATGGTAAATGTTCTAAATTCTATGTACCTTTGACATTACATCTTCATTCTAAGCATAACTCAGTATACTTAAAGAAAAGAGCAGGGTGAAAACTTTTTATAGCTACACATTGCTCAGTGGGTTCCTTCTAAATGTGCTGCTATTTTTCTGATGTTTATTACATCTTATGTTTTACATATTCTGCCTATATATGGACAAGAGCATTAAACTACTCACTTTAGTATTTTGCCCGGTACCTAGATTCAAAGATTCAATGAAATTTAATCAAAGACATTCAAACTAGAAAAAGGTCCAACAGAAGAAGGTTTTAGTTTCACCAAACTAAGGACCACTTAGTCTTTTCCTACACAACTCTCACAAGTGTGAAGGTCTTTCAACTATTGTAGATATGATGACTATGGTAGCTTCACTGGCCGAGCACAACTCCCTGAAGGCTCTCTTAAAAGTTTCTTGAGGACCTGTATTGCACTACAAAAGTGTATTATCTAAGGAGTTAGGATGGAAGAGGCAGGAGTTACCCTATTCAAAGGAAAGACTTTTTGAAAGAGAAGTTTAGATTGGAAGTTTTATGATGCTTCAGATGTCCTCAATTTCATTCTTACACCAAGACAAAATTAAAAAAAAAGCTAATGATTTCAAGAAAATGAATGTGACTCTAAGACTGCATTAGTAAAAAGAAAATGGTCGAAAAGAAGAATTTTCTAATGTTTAGTCTCTGCCAGGGACAAATAATTACTCTGAAATACTCAGCCAAGATCAGAACAGAAGTGGATTTAAGAAACCAAGGATTGTTGTTTCTACCTGCATTACGCTGAGATGTTCTCAGACATCTGAAAACATTTCTTACCACTGAGTGGATTCCCAAAGAGCATACACAGTTTTAGACAGCCATTTCTTCACCTGGAATGATTTTCTGATTTCATTACTCAAGAAACATTAAAATTCTTCCCCTTTTTTCCTGTCTATTCAATGAATATTCATTGTGTGGAATAATTTATTTATAAACTTATTCAGAAATGGCACACTTAATGACTTACCTATTTTAGGGCTGCTCTAAAGAACCTGAGATCCTTTAGAAATCACCACAGGCCAGCTGCAAAATGGTGAGTTAAATAAGATAAAGGACTATGAAGATCCAGCCTAAGGATCTTGCACTGTTCATCTTTTGTAGTTGTGGCAATTGTTATATTATGCAGAATTGCTTAAAGGACTGTAACAAAAATGTAGGAGTGTGAAAAAAACCCAGCTAGTGTTCTTAAGCACATTGTGTCACACACATGAGAATGGTCATGTAAGATCATATAACAACTTGCCTTTTGGCATTTCTTAGCTCTGCCTTACTAGCCTTTATGCACACCTCCAGACAAGTCTTAATTCCTTGTGTGTGTATATATATATATAGATAGATACACATACATACATATATATATATATATATATGGTTACACAAACATAAATGTGTGTAAGTCTGCTCACTGGAGCAATGCATAGCAGTATCAGAACTCTTGTGGTTCATATAGATATGGACAGAGATTATCACTATGAGAAAATCAGAGGTAGTTTGACACTCAGCTGAGGAATCAGCTCACATGTGATGCACAATGATTAGGTGACCCAGTTTGTATAGCTATTGAGTGGCTTCTCATTGACTAATGTACCTCCTGAGAAATAATGTGGAAATAAAGTGTTTATATAGAGTTTCTGGGAGCATATTTCCCTCTCTGTAAAATTAATATACTTGCCTATGAATATAGCTTTACAGTCCTTAAGTTAAAAAAAAAAAAAAAGAAGTATGAGTAATAAATGTCAAAACTATTTGAAAGTGGCCTAAATCAGCATTTCTTCATGCATACTGGTGGTGCTTTGAACTCCTTTGTTTTCTAGTGAGCTGCAGAAACAGACAGGTAAAGACAGACTCTCTCCAAGAAACACATTATGGACATGGCAGCTTTCTACAGGGTCAGCTGCACACACACTGCATGGTAACCTATTTGTATATTCCATAAATCACTTTGTTACGGGTTCCCACTCTCTACTGTACAAGAAATAGCTGTGTTCTATGTTTTAAGTACTCCCAAACCTGAAACAACATGGTTTAGAGTGGTGAATTTACTATTTAATATCCTTAAAGGCCATCTTAAAACTAGCCAGTAATGCTGAAGCATTTCAATTACCACTGCTTACCACAATTTGCAGTAATTACAGTTTGTTTGTTGAATTAAATGGTTGTAAATTGCAAACACAACTGAAAGAACACTCCAGAAAAAATAAAGTTTCTGCAATCATTATTTTTAAGCTAGAGCAAAGAAAGTGGGGGGGGGGGGGGGGAAATTAGTTTAGGTTACCTACTCTGGAGCATTTTCAGAACAGTTGACATAAAGGGGCCCTGATCTTCTGTCTTTCTGGTATAAGCCAGGAGTAACCCCAGCATCAATGGTTACACAGACATAAAACCAGTGGACATGAGAATAGAAGTAAGAGTCACTGTTTTCCAATTAGGAGACCATTACCCAGCTTTGCTACAGAATGTGTTTTGCAGCTCTACTTACACTGCAGTAAAAGAGCATAACCTCAGTGTCAGTCACAAAAAAGTTAGTCATGGTTTTTCAGAGTCTTTTTTTTCAGCAAGGTAATTATCTGTGACCAAGTTAAATGAGATACTTTGTCACTAAGGTTAGATGGAAGTATTGGAAATCCTCAACCACTGTAAAATTTCACACATTTTGAACCCATGATGAGTCACTCCTGGGGCATGAGCAGGCTACATATGAATGTTTTCACCTCTCATGGTAAAAATTATGTGAAGAGCCCGTCATCTGTTCATTATATGACAGAAAATGCTACTTTGAGCTTAATTTGAAAAGAGTAAACGAGATTCAGGTCTTCAAAAAATTACTTCAGGCATCAGCATGTTAGTTCAGCTTGAGAGCAATGGGAGTTCAGAGAAGTGGAAAAATCCAAAATAGAAAATAGAAGTTCACAATCCAAGAAGTCGGAAAGCTCAGGTAGTTTGTGACATTGGTGCCTTATATGAAGCAAGTAGACAACATGACTTTCAGTAAAAAGTCAGTCCTTACTAGTAGAGGTATTCCCTGCTATACTTTACAGCTGGAAAGCCTGCATGTCTATCCTACCTCATCACTCACATGAGGCCAGACAGCCAGAATAAATTTTATCCTACCTGCCCCACTTTAAAACACTTCAAGAGTTTTATCATATAATGTAAAATACCGTTATGATATTCTTACCAAGACCATCACATCGTCTTGTGGGAATTTTAGAAATAATTTGTGGCAGATCAAAATACTTCATGCAGAAAAATATATTAAACCCAATATGAAACTAGCAGTAACAAATATTCTTATGCAGCTGAGAACATGACAACAGAGCACTTTAGCCCTTGGATAACCATTTGGGTCTCTTTCAGAAATTGCTTTGGAGAACAGCAACACAAATTTTAAATTCTTTGTCCCTACATATTGAATTGCTTGTGTACAGTTTCCTGGTTTTCCAGTGAAAAACCAGGCTGAGATGGAAATAAGGAAAGAAAAGAAAAGAAGTTTGGTATTGTTGCGTGGGTGGTTTTGATTAGAGTTGGCAACTATTTTAAATGAGATGTATCTTCCAGAAGAAAAGACAGTTTTACTCAGGGAAGATACCTGTGATACAAGAATAAGACCTTGACTTGTGATGGGCAAATCTACTGAAAAATATAAGTGCTTATTACATGCATTTTCAAACCTTTGATGATCTCCCTCAATCTCACTCCTCCTCTCAGAGGTAGTATGGGCATTTTTAAGTTGAGGTTCCTTTCTGTTCTTCATACACCACAGCAGCCCTGATTACAGCTAATTATTTATGCCAGAGTGCATAGAACAATCAACAGTCTGAGATTATTCAATAGGCCCAAAAATTTGCCCCATATATTCCAGTTGGGAAGGGAACCTTTTTAGACTATTAGTCAACCTCCTGCACTGAGGGCTTCCTGGAACCTGGATTATTCTCTGTGCTTTTCCTGATACATCAAAAGCAACCCAAATGTTTGAAAATATTTCTGTCTTAAAAACCAGTGTGTCAGGGAACCCCTATATTCTTATTTGAATGACCCAATTCATTCTGCTGGATTCTAAACAGTTTTGAAAATTAATCTCTTTCCCACAGTGATATCACCAGTTATAGGTAGAATTTTCAAAATATTTTAAGGCACTGACTATGTGCTATATGCTACTGGTGTAAAACAAAGGATCAGGCTTGTCTCTGGTGTGAGTGGGGTCAATCCTGTCAACAGTGGAGGAGACCTCATTTTGCCTGCCGTCTTGGCAATCCTGAGCACATGCTGACTGCACCAGTACCTAAGTGGAGGCCGTATAGCTGCACTAGCAAGGTGTGGAGCCTGAGAAAATACATCTTGCCTTTTCAACAAGGCTTATGAGCTTGGGCTGCATGCCTGCTAGCTGCAGATACATGGCTCCTGGTTTTGAGGCCAGTTTATGCCTAGCTGGCTCAGAGCACAGGAAGAACAAACTTGAGCCTGCTTGCAAAATACCTAATGGATCTTTTGTCTGTCAATTCAGCAGGGGAGAAGCAGAGCATCACAGTAGTTCGCTTGAAATCTGCAGGAGATCTGATCCAAAGAACATACACAATAAATTAAAAAAAAAAAAAAAGGAAAAATGCAAGCATCCTGAGGAAATTTCTCTTTCAGTGGATGTTACACAGTTGTTAATCCTTCCATTATCTGATTTCTTCACTGCTCCTCTTCTATTTCCTTATCCCACATTTGTGAGTACAAATTGCACTCTACTAAATGTCAAGTTGCTGCAAGTTGAACAGCTTACACCCACATACACCTGTTTCCTGACCAACAAATACATGATATGTAACTTACACCATTGCTAACTTATGATTGAATTTGACAGTGTTTTTATTCATTTATTAAATTTTTCACGTACTCTAGGGTGAATATATACATACGTGGCTCTCACTGGCTCTGGTCTCACTCCTTTTAATCCTTCTTTACTAAAATATTAAATAGCTAGATTTGCACAATCCTCAGTTATGACAGGACAGATGCTGCGGGTGCAGTTTAATGATGGGGGATGCAGCATTCATGGCTCAATGCAAACAGCACAAGACTGGAGAATAACTTTGGTGTTTCCATACATCTATTTGCAAGTGGACACCAAGTCTAGCCAATTCAGACGTGTTCAAACAAAGGTTCATGGGGTTAAAAAAGTGGGAATGGGATTTTGCAAAAATGTAGAAGAGTGAGTATGAAAAAATGCAACCCAAGGACATCTTCTGGACTGGGCCTGAAATAGGGCAGAGTATGGGGCATAAAAATAGAAAGTTCTAAAAATAGAAGTTGCAGTGAAAACACAGGAAAAAACCTGGAGCTCAGCAAAGCCTTTGACACTGTCTCCCACAGCACACTCCTGGAAAAGCTGACAGCCTATGGCTAGGATAGGTGCACTCTTTGCTGGGTTAGGAACTGGCTGGATGGCCGGGCTCAGAGAGTGGTGGTGAATGGTGCTGCATTCAGCTGGGGCCTGTCACCAGTGGTGTCCCTCAGGGGTCTGTGCTGGGGCCAGTCCTGTTCAGTATTCTCATTCATGATTCGGTTAAGGGAATTGAGTCCACCATTAGCAAATTTGCAGATGGCACCAAGCTGGGAGCATGTGTCAATCTGTTGGAAGGTAGGAGGGCTCTGCAAAGCAACCTGGACAGGCTGGATAGATGGGCAGAGTCCAATAACGTGAAGTTTAATAAGTCCAACTGCCGAGTCCTGCACTTTGCCCACAACAATCCACTGCAACACTATGGGCTGGGGATGGTGTGGTTGGACAGTGCCCAGGTAGAAAGGGACCTGGGGGTACTGGTCAACAGCCAACTGAATATGAGCTAGCAGTGTGCCAGGTGGCCAAAAAGGCCAATGGCATCCTGGCCTAGAATAGTGTGACCAGCACGACCACGGAAGTAATTCTTCTTCTGTACTCAGCACTGGCGAGGCAGTACCTTGAGTACTGTGTCCAATTCTGGGCCCCTCAGTTTAGGAAGGATGTTGAGATACTCAAACAGGTCCAGAGGAGGGCAACAAGGCTGGTGAAGGTCTTGGAACACAAGCCCTCTGAAGAATGGCTGAGGATGGTAGGGTTGTTTAGCCTGGAAAACAGGAGACTCAGGGGTGACCTTATCACTCTCTACAACTACCTGGGAGGTGGTTATAGTCAGGTGGTGACTGGTCTCCTTCCAGGAAACAACTGACAGAACAAGAGGGCACAGTCTTAAGCTGTTCCAAGGGAAGTTTAGGCTAGACAATAGGAAAAAAAATTCTTCACTGTAAAAGTGATTGGGCACTGGAATTGTCTGCCCAGGAAGGTGGTGGAGTCACTGTTCCTGAAGATGTTTATAAAAAGACTGGATGTGGCACTCAGTGCCATGGTTTAGTTGATGACGTGGTGTTAGGACATTGGTAGGACTTGATGACCTCAAAGGTCTTTTCAAACCTAGTTAATTCTGTGGTTCTGTGATTCTGTGATGAATCTTAAAATGTCAAATCCAAACCTTAAAATGTAAAATCAAACAAAGTAGTTCACTTTTTGTAGTGTATAAATAGAGAACAACCTTACTGTTTTCTTTCTTTCTTCCGTGTGATATCATGCTTACAATTTTCCATTCATATGAGCATAATGTTTCTGGAATGTATCAGTGCAATCTATTTAAAACAATTTTCCAATCAAGGTATATCCTAGAGATGGAAGTTAAATCTGTATTTAAAAAAAAAATTTAATATTCATCAGTGCATAAAATATAGTAGTTCCTGAAACATATTTTAAACTCAATTGATGAACTTCACCATTAAATCCCTGTCAAACAACCATGAAAATGGATTATCTAGCTTTAATTCTTTTCCGATAGCTTCATGTGAACTTTGTATATAGCATTATGCATATATTAATATATAAACATAACATGTATTTATTTTTGAGGGAAAAAATCTAATGTAGGACATCAGTGATGATATTCAGTGATGGCTTTTACTCTTTAATCTGTTGTATTTCTGGAAAATATTTAATTGCTTCTTACATCTCTTCTGAGTTGAGAGGAGTTGTCATGGTCAATGACGTGATTGAGGTTCATCTAATCTGTGAAATGTCATATTTCAGACTTGGCTTCTTTCCCGACGTTGTGTTTATCATAACTCATTCTTGATTCATTCTGAAGTAGAAGGGATGGATTTGCATAAACCAGCCTCACACCTTAATGATTCTTCACAAAGTTGTAACTCTCCTCAATTTGATTGCATCTGCTCCTGGTCTATTCTTTACTCAAAATTGTCTTTAGGATTGATCCCAGCTAAAGCTATGCACAAAGGATTACTTCAGCCCAGAAAGCCTTGCCAGGTTGCCCCTTATAGTCAGTGATTCTTTTCTGGGGCACTAAGTACCCAACACAACCCTCTTCAAGAGACCTTCGCTGTCTTTCCTGACTGGAGAAAAATGTGCTTCCTTCAAGCTAAAGTTATCCTTTGTGAGTAATCCTTTGAAAATGCCAATGGCAATCAGGAGAATGCAAGTAGTACCTTGAGCAGTTATGCTTGCTAGCACATCCAGGAAAGCAGTATTGAAAAGAGAAAGCTGCTTTACTCTTTTTCATACAAGAAACTCTCAAGAAAATAGTGATTCAGCTCCTCAGGCCTTGAGAAGAGATTATTGGTGGACTAAAATTAAACACAGAAAAATAAAAAGTGAAAAAATTATATAATTCTGTAAAAACAAGAAAATAAATAATGTTCATAAAAAAAGATGTTAGGCCATAATGGCTGCATAGGCTCCTGCGATGACTAATGTCTTATATATGGTTTTAATAGAGTTACATTCTATCATCTTACTATATCACACACTGAGTTGATAAAAAATGAGACATAAACATGTTGGTATGGCTCTGAGCTAGGAAGATTTGCTTAGGCACAGACTAAATTTTGTCTCATGTAAGCACTATGTGACTATGTTAGACCTGCATGAAGACTGTCACTGAAGATATGCTTTTGAAGTTCAGGAGTTTCCTTGCTCTTCCTGCATCTGAGCAATAACGTAGTGGAAGGTGATGAGAAAAAATGCAATAGCAGTGGAAGTGATTCACATATCTGAGAATGTAATGAAATATATTTATGACCAGATCCTTAGGCAGGGATTTTCTGCATTTCATGTTAATTGTGTAGAAATTACTCTTGCCCAGGATGTAGGATGAAGGCAATAAACAACAGGATGCAGAAGACAGTACATGAAGCAGACATGGAACCCCTTAGTATTGTATATTTAGAGGTTGTTTAATGAATTATAAATGACAAAGTTGCTAAAGAGATTTCAAATTACCTCTCCTGCTTCTGGTTTTGCTCTTACAAATTCAGCTGGGTTTGATTCAATTATACTTGGCATGACAAGCTTCACAAGTGTTTCCAATGTGCAAAAGCACATGAGCCCTTTGGATATCTTTAAGGAAGAGGTTTCCATTGAGGACGGGACTATGTGATTTGTTTGGAGTTTGGTGTTTACAGAATATTAATATTGTCTTGCTCTAGGTCAAACATTCACCATTACTTCCACACTGGAAAAAAATTTAGCCCTGACATTCTACATTAATCCTCTTCTATCCTGTGATCTGATCCATCATAATCTAAATCCTATACTTTTATGAAAAAAGAGAAAGAGACTTTTTTTTTTCAAATTCTTTGCTATTCCTGGTCTCTCTGGCTACAAATTTGTCATCTATCAGAGATCAAATAACAATATCAGAAGCACCAATGTGCCAAGCAAGTTTGCCAGAGAAGAAAGGTAGTAAAACTCACTAATTTCTGAATAATATTTTCTACCCTAAATTTTTTGTAACTAGTATTTTTGTACAGCCTTAAGATTTGCTCTGATATTTCTGTGTAGTGAAAGGATATTTTGTCCTGTATTGGTGTTTAAATACTTAGGCATCTCTCTTTTTTCAACATTTTGGTACAGTGTGTTTGTTCACTTCTCCTAGTTACTCCAATACTATGATTTTCAGTAAGGCTTTCACTTTGACTCATTTAGAAGAACAGATCCAAAGAGTTTGTTTCCAAAGTAGATTTTGATTTGGAGTCCTTTCCATATAGGAGTTGACAAAACCCAAAACATAGTCCTACTGTTGTGGAATAGAATTTCAGAGAACACAGAATGGATCTGGGAGAGAAAACTTCCCTGCAGTTGGAAAATATGGCTCATGATTGCAACCTGCCTTCAGTTTCAAATGCTACAGAATTTACAGAGTTAATGCTATGCTGTAATGAAATGAGATAAAACAGCAGCTAAGATCCACACATAGCAGATGAAAAAAAAAGGAGGAAAAATATTTCTGTGATGACACCAAAACAAATTCATCACACCTATGCAAATATCAGTAGACATTTTTGTTGTTAGGCTATAACACACAATATTGTCGTGTAAATTTTATTTATGTATTCATTTGAGGCAACAAGAGAAGAATGACTAAGAATTATTCAGGGAAAAGCGGTGTTGCTGTTTATCCTGTAGAACAGGAAGAAGACTATAATATTCTCTGAACTAATATGAAGCGTTAAATCAGAGCATGTTAGACTATCTTCTAGAATATAATTCTTAGTGAAATAATTATATCATCCTTTTTCCCAAACAGGCAATCTAGACAGAAGTTGATTAAACTGCTCTCTAGTCAGACAATGAATCAGTGGCACAGCAGGAATATAGCTCTGTAGTCCTGAGATCCATGTACATACCCTTGTAATTGGATCAAACTCCATGAAAAACATCAAGAAAATGAAACTGAAATAAGTTAGGTCTCAACTCCTTGCATGTATGTCAGCTGTATAAATTTCAAGTGCACTTCTTAAAATTAACCTTTTAATTCTGTTAGTTGCAGCATTTTTATTCTTCCCTTGCACTCTCTCAATGTCCCTGCTTTGCTCACAGCACACTAGTAAAACACATCTTTAGGCAAAACAAAATGAGAACAATCCTGTAAACCATTTAAGCCAGTTAAAATATGGAATTCAACAGAAAACATTCCAAGATTTGTACCAGGCCCTTCATTTTTTTCCCATCTGGAATTGTGTTACCCAGGCAGCCTTGCAGCAGTTCTAGTTCACTTTCTCTGGACCTCAAAAAACTGCTGCTAGGGCTCCCCTCTCACCCAGCATGTCCCTGCAATTCACAGACATTTCTGAGACTTTACAAAAAGGATATCCATCTAAAAAAAGGATATCCATGAACTAAAAAAAAAAAAACCCAAACCACAAAATACATCTTCTTTGGGGTACCATTTTGAATTTTGTTCTTTCTTTTTTCCCCCTCTTTTTTCCCATTTTTTTCAAACAAGAAAATGCTGTTGCCAAAAAAGCATTTCCCTTACTTCCACAACTGCCACTCCATGAAATTGAACCCCAGCAGCAGGACATTCATTCACTGCGTAAAACCAGCCTTTATGGGGTGTGCTGCTGAAACCCCTGCCTTCAAATGACCTTACGGATCACTATGACTTCACCAGCTCTGTAAGGGCTATCAAAACCATGATATTCTAAAGGAAAAAATACAGTTTGAAAAGCAGTGTTTTCCATCTCCCCCATTCCCCTCCTTCCCCTCTGCCTCTTCCAACTCTACAAAAAAAATGTTTTGCTTTTAGAAGTAGAGAGGAAGCTGTGGAAAACCCCCACACTTTTTTTACCACTCTGTCTAGACATAGACCAAATTGAACATAACAGATAATAATTTAAGAGTTGACACAGATGAAGAAGGCCTTAGAAGTGTGTGTGTTTCACTATCACTTAGGAAAAGCCTTGTAAATTTTGCTGACTGCCTATAACCAATTCTTTGTTTAAGGATGATAAAGCACAAATTCAATACATACCCAACCAAGTATAGGACAATAAAAGCAGAAGGAAAGTAATTGATCCCCATTCAGGAGGCACTTCACAAATTACAAGTTACTTGGCTCTGGGAAAGGCAGTTTGATGATGTAGCGCTTCACCTAATTGCATGGATCCTTAAAAAAATCCCAAAAGGTGGCAGCTGTTATTACAAAACTAGGCCAAATCTTCAAAGGCAAGTAGCACAGTGCTGAGCACTGAAGGACCTTTTTGCATGGATCTAGCCACTTTGTGAAGATTATAATCTCCAAATTGAAGCCCAGGATGAAAAGTACTGTTTTGGTGTTGGTTTTCAGTTTGTTTTTGATTTTGTTTTGGTTTTTGTTTATTTTGGGTTTGGTGTTTTTGTAGGGTTTTGGTTTTTTTTTTCTGTTCATATTGGCAGCAAAAGCAGAAGGTCGTAGTATCTTTGTTGGGTAGTGGACTTAGGGTGCAGAAGATCTCAGTTTCCCACACTGTCTAAACCAGAACTTCACTTCTGATGCCACCAAATCCTCCCTTGCCACCAACATGTTTTTATGAACAGTAGGAGACTGACTAAGAAGTTAGAGACACTCTCTTATCCTCTGATTGTTAATAATGTGGAGTTCAGTCTAAGAGAGAAAATTTGAGAGTAAAATAAATACAAGACTTTTTAGACAAGCGTGAGATGCAGAAAACATGAACAGTGAGCTTCTTTCCCCTTTCATCTCCACTATTCCTGAAAACACAGGAAATTTCACTAGTTCTGATGGGATAGACAAAAAACTGGGAGGAGCTGTTGATTCTCTTGAAGGCAAAGAGGCACTACAGAGACCTCAACAGATTAGAGGAACAGGCAATTAACAATATGAAGTTCAACAAGGGAAACTGTTGGATTCTGCACCTGGGATGGGGCAGCCCTGGATGTATGGACAAACTGGGGAATGAGAGGTTTCAGAGCAGTGCTGTGAAAAGGGAGGTGGGGGTCCTGGTCGCTGCAAGCTGGGTATGAGTCAGCAGTGCCCTGGCAGCCAGGAAGACCAACTATGTCCTGGGGTGCATCAAGCACAGCATTGTCAGCCAGGCAAGAGAGGGATCGTCCTGCTCTGCTCTGCACTGGGACAGCCTCACCTCAAGTCCTGGGGGAGTTTTGAGCCCCACAGCATAAGAAAGACATCAAGCTATTAGAGAATGTCTGTGAGGATGACGAAGGACCAGGAGGGGGAAGTCGTATGAGGGCTGAAGTCACTTGGCCTGTTTAACCTAGAGAAGAGGAGACTGAGGGAACACCTACCTCATCACAGTCTTCACCTTCCTTGGGAAGAGGAGGGACATACACTGATGTCTTTGTGGTGACCAGTAATGGGACTAAAGTAAATGGCCTGAAGTTTTGTCAGGGGAGGTTTCGGTTAGATATCAGGAAAAGGTTCTTCACCGAGAGGGCCCTCAAGAAGAGGGAAGAGGTTCCACGGGGAAGTGGTCACAGCAACAAGCCTGAAAGAGTTTAAGAAGTGTTTGGACAATGCTCTTGGACACATGTGATTCTTGAAGACTGTGCTGTGCTGAGCCAAGAGTTGGACTCAATGATCCTTGTGGGTCTCTTCCAACCCAGCTTACTCTGTGATTCTGTGTGTGATTTTACATGCTTCAAAAACTGCTAAGTAGGATCTCTTAGTATTTTGAAATTGGAAGAAAATTGGGGAATTGAGTACTGCGCTCATCTCTGGGGTATCCAATATAAGGAGGACATAGACCTGAAGGCCAGAGCGACTCTCTTATGGAGACAAGTTAAGATAGGTGGAGTTGTTCAGTCCGGAAAAGAGAAGGCTACAAGGAAACCTTAGAGCCTTTTCCAATGCCAATAGCATGGTAATTATGTGAAAAATACAAATTGCCCTGCATTTGTCAAAGTTGTACTTCTTGACAGCGAAGAAAATGTTTAAGCTTCTTCTAGCATTATAGAAGTGCTCCATGAAACTCAGACAGTGGTAGGCTTCACAGCAATTGTATGCTTTGTGTTTCATTGTAGACACATTGCTTCAGCCTGTAAAATTCACTGATGCCCCAAAAGGGTGCACTGCATAGAAGGCCAGAGTGAAAACTATATTGGGTAACTGTGATCAGTAGTTTCTCAGACTACATGTAGAAAACTTTTTCCTTCATGGTGTAAAACTATGGCTAACAAAGGTCATCAGAAAAATTTTACCTCCTACTGTCTCTGAACTTTGTTTTGTCAGGCTAGTGTGCTGTGGAAAGCTTTTATTTCCTTTAGCCATTGCCACAGGTAGGACATGACATGTTCATAGCCTGATTTTTAAGGCAAACGACGTACATTTTGTTTTGGAAAATAAAGTAGCAGTCTTATAACAGGCTATAACATCTCTTGATCCAGTCAACAAAATCTAATAGGGAATGGATTTGACCTCTTTATTTGACACCATATTTTGGAGATCTGTATCCCAGTCAAACTTAAAAACCATTAAATGCATCTTTTTTGATGCAATGTGACCAACAATAACAATTCCCTGGCATCTTTTTTTCTTTGCACTTAATTCAATGTGTCTGCACAGACAATTGTAACTCATTTGTATCTTACAGAATAAATTTTTAAAATTCTAGAGTAGTTTTGTATTCTGAATGTCATGAAAAACAAGAAACTTTCACAAGTAAGACCTGCTAAAATGAAGTTAGAAAATTGCCATAGATACTGTAAAATCAAGATTCAAAATTATTTTGGGATGTGAACTACTTAATCATCTACCTTCTCCAAATCTGAGGGGTTTTTTCCTGTCAATGAGGTAATCTTTCATTTTGCCAATAACAGCAAACAAATACCAATCCTTAATCAGTTTGAATTTGGTGGTCTTGGCCTAAACAATAGTATAGATTAATTTAGCTAAAGAGAAAGGAACTGGCTAGGCAGTTCTAAAATGTCACATATTTCATCCTGTTGCAAAAAAAATGTAGGACTTCTGCTACTCATCACTACTTTACAAAAGACACATCCTGTTTAAAGATGGCTGATTAAATCTCATTGATCACTGAAATGGCATTGATATTTTGGCACTGTATCCATCAGTTCCACAGGTATACTAATCCCAAGATGTCCTTGCATGAAGCCAGAGTTCTGGATTGTCTCAGACAAAGTTAGGCTGTGGTGATAGCTGATGGATGAGAGCTTCTTTGTGTCCACAGAGTAAAGGTACACCACCATTCCTGAACTGTCAGCCTCTTGGTGTGCTCCTGTGCCTCCCACCATGATGGGAGGATGCTGTTGGCTCTACCTTAGCCTTCACTCACTCCAAGTAGTCTTATTCCAGTCAAATAGCTTTCTTTCAGAAGAAGTTGTTTGCTGGCTTCTTGAATTGTCTCTTGATTTCAAAAAGAGAGGGAAATTTTTACTTGAAAGATGCTAGCAAATGAGTCACACTACATGCATGTGAATACCTGTCTGACAGTTTTCTATCATGAAATGACTAATGCGGAGAATGTAGGGAGAGCAGAGGATATTGCTGAACATCAGTCATCCTCTGATAAAAGACAAACCAGTGGTATTACATGGTGCCAAATTGGAACTAAATGGGATTTTAATTAAGGTGAGCACACTAAACAGGAAAATGCCTATTTTGTCAGGGCTGGTGTGTGGGAGAATAGATTGTGGGAGAATAGGAATGGGACTGTGGCCGAGCCTGATTCCTAATGGGGTACAGCTGTATAAGATGGGTAAACAGCATTGAAGGAGAAGAAGCATGGAATGCTAATGTGTCTTGACTAATCACAAAAGTGGAAAAGAGCACACAGGTATTATGCATGTGAGAAAAAAGGCATAAAAAGTTGTACTGGGGAATAAGAAAGTGCTGACGCTTGCTACCATTTTTAGCATCAGTTGTGTGTCCACAGTCACTGGTATAGGGAACTTGGGTTGAGGGTCTCCAGTGCTCCTAAAACCTGCACTGAGGTACTTCCTTTCTGCATAAATGTTGTATGCTTGCACTGCAAAATAGGCATTTTCTGAGGCATTTTCAGAGATGATTAACCTCTGTTGTTCACAGGGGCACATCCTGCTGTATATCCTATTGTTTTCCTTTTCTAATGTTTATCAGAAGTATAAATGTCTGATATTAATGTGAACTTAAAAAGTTTGGACTGTCTGCTTTGTAGAAAATGAAAAGTGTATTTAAAAAGTAGAATGAAATAAGGGTTTTGCTAACACCATCTTGATTCTGTATGCTTCCTATTCATGCAGAGACAAAAGAAAGTGGTTGTTTTAGTAAGTATTTTACTGGTCTTGCACCATATTCATTCATCCTGTGCTCTACCAGATGTGCAAATGTTTCATTTTCAACCAGGTTTTCCATCTGTCCAGAAGGCTGGACTTTGAAGGATCTCATTACTGTGGGATGGGCTGCTACTCATTTTGAGTAAAAGGTAGGAAAGTATGAAAATGGAAAACTAAGTAGAAATTAAAAAAAACCCCAAAAACCAAAAAAAGAAAAACCTAAACAAAGCAACATAAAAAACCCCTCAAAAAACCAAAAACACCCCCCCCCCAAAAAAAAAAGCCAAAGAAAAAACCCCACAATCTCTTCCAAAGATTTAAAAAGTGAATGTAGAGGATTGTGTGCAATATTATAGGGAGACCTTGAACAATATATGGCATTAGGTGTTTGGTCTGAATTCAATGAAAGATAATGAAGGGTTTTGATATGATAATCCCACTTAAATGGTTACAGAGTGGGGGGTGTATGTGTGTGTGTTATGTGAGGGGAGGAGGGTGTTTCAATATGCTAGCCAGCCAGTTCTGTTCTCAGTAGTGTCAGATCGGCTGTTTTGCTAAAGATAGATTTTTCACGTTCCAAATATTCTGAGAGAAAATAAATTATATGAATAGCAAGATGTGTGGTGATTTGCACATTATCCAAGCCATTGAGTTATTCCTGACTGTCCCTATTCTAGTTCTTGATTTGTAGGCCAGCTACGCTCTGCAGCTGGAGCAAATTATATCAACAGAAGTGCTGATGTGACCACAAGTTGACAAAAGGACATGATTTCTAGTAGCAGAAAAGCAACTAGATTTTATGAAATTGTATCTAATAATGTTGTTTAACTCATGGATCTTGCATCTGACGTCTACTTTTTATCCAGTCCTTTCAGCAGCCCTTTGTTAGCAGTCACTCAGAAGAGGAAATAAAATGTAGCCATTGAAATAAAAATTGCTCTACGCTTTTTAATAGCTCAGCTGCAAGCTCTATTGTTTTCTTTAATGGATTGTATAACTGAAGTCTTTCCTCATGACTATACTCATTTGGCTTCCGTGTTTCCAAAGTAAACTACAGTATCTTGGTGTTCCAAAGCAAAGGATTCAAAGAGAGCGATGAAAGGATGAAAGGGTTTTTATACGCACAGATTGCAAACTACTGGAAATAATGTGGCTCAGGAGTCAGAAAAGTGACTGAGAGTCAAGAACTTCTATAGTATTTCCATTTCTGACACTGACTCTCTCTATGCCTTCAGTTATTAAACTCAGCCCTTCCAGCTCTCAATTTCCCAGCCTGAAAAGGGGTTTAACAATATCTACCCAATCCAAAGATAAGTAGTGAGTGTATTTGTACTTTGAGAGTGGTGTCAAGTAAAAGAAAAGCAAACTACTCTTCCATTAAATTTCCACATCATATAGGAAAAGTTCTCTCATAAGCTAGTGTTTGTCCAAATCTGCCAACAGTATCAAACAATTAAAGAAACAGGACGAAGAAGTAAAATAATGGGTAAAGAAAGCATTGTCTTACTGTTCTCCAGCCACCTAACCACAGGTACAGGAGACTTAATGTGGAGGCCCTGGGGGGCATCGCACAAGTTGGGGAGGCACAGGAAGCTTCCCTCAAAGAGCTGTTAGACCCCATTGGCTCCTTCCCCAGTTGCTATGACCCTGAGCCACTCCCTCCCTATTCCCCAATTGGCCCTGATCTTTGTACTGCCCCGGGACCAGGGACACCCCCAGCTCCCTGGGGAGAAAAAGCTGGACCCTCCGTGTGCCAGGGACCTGAATGTCTCGCTGTGCGGCTGAACTAAACATCTGTGGATATTATGCAGAGGCTCTTTTTGCTTCTTTACCTTGAAGTTTACTAGCAGCAATTCAAAGATGCAACAAATGGCGCCCAAACATGAGGCCTCCTGATTAGTCTGAGACCTCTTCTGGAAAACAACGGCACTAGACCACCTCGAGAATTTGAGGTTTTTTTACCCCAGTGTGGTGAGTTTGAAATTTTTGTTCCTTCCTTTTTTTCCTTCCTTTCTTTTACTCTCGGGTGTTGGGAAGAGACTGGGCTAAGATGGAAACAACACTCATCCACACACAACAAGACGTTTACCTCCACCTTAAAAAGTCTTTTCTTCAAGAAAATTTTTGTTTTTCAGAGGGGGAGTTGAAGTATTATGTAGAGTATTTTTGTTTTTTTTTTCATGGAACTCAGTCCTAACCGATGAATTTCTGGAAACATTTTGAGAAAAGTTTAAAAATAAGACAGAATTCCGTCCTTTATTTAATAGGATGATGAAATGTGTTCTGAATCTTGAGGAACATTTTAAAAACGGCGAACCCCAGCTGAAAAGCCCTACTCCGTGTTCCCCTTTTCGTGCCCCTGCCCGCCTTCCCTTGTCGCAAGGAAAGATTTCGGGTTCTCTCGTCCTCACTCCTGCTGACCACGTTGGCGCTCACCGCATGGCCGCGGCCACATGGTCACATTCACGTGCTCAAGATGGCGGAGACAGCATGGCAGGAGCCACGGGGGTCTTACCTTTCCCTCTGGTCCCCACGCCTCCTCTCACGGACGTGTTCACCTCGGTTGCTGTAGTGCTTTGAGGCGCGGCACGGGCGGCGAGAGCCGTACCTCCTCGCACAGGGCTCCCGCCGCTCCGTGCCCCGCTGCGGCTCTCCCTCCCGCAGAAAACCCACGGCCGCGCCGCTGGCGCTCCGCATGGCCAGAGTGAGCCGGCCGATAGTCGCTGTCCAGCCCTCCCCGCGGCAGCCTGCTGCACGGGAGCCGAGGGCGGGCGGTAGAGACCGGCGGCCCCGGGGCACCGCTGAGGCCAAGCCGGCGGACATCCCCACCAGGGGATGGCTCAGAACCGCAGTCTTGGCAGCGAAACTGTTGCCCACCGTCGCTGCAATCTGATAAAAGTACAAAGAATAATGTATGAGGGTTAGAATGGGATAAAAACAACAATTTCCGGCAGTTGCAGTTGCAGTAATCTCTATAAAAATTTGGAGAGCTCTTGTAAGGTGAAAGAATCCTTTGAAACATCTAAGAATGAAATCACTGTGTTACTAGTAAAAAATGCTATTAATTTTGAGAGATAAGTGAGAGTGGCAAAAATTCATCCAAGATTTGTGAAGTCATTTTTTGCCAAGTAACTCAAAGCAGCTTAAAAATTAATTGACAGGTAATATGAACATTCAGTGGCGGTGAAGTAATAAAACCGGAGAGAATCAGTCATCAGTTCCAGTATCATCTGAATTGTCTTCCCAAATCTTAAACTTGAAAGAATCTTGTGTTATCTCTGTGGCCTTTTGAGACTCTTTTTTGAAGTGTGAATTGCATATATCCTTTAAAGAATTTGGGAAAAGTTTTCTTTTTGCCACTGTCTCAGATGTGCTTGTGCCTTGTAGTCATGTTCAGCAAAATGAAAAAAACGGAAAAAAAAGGCCTTATTAAATCATCAAGTGCTAAGAATTCTTTCAGCTGTGGAAGACACACAATGCACATTGCAGCTAAAACAAATTGTACAGTATAACCTGTTACGGATGTAATTGAGATACATGTAATCATTAACCTTGGAACAGACTGGGAATCAGTTAATGAATCAAATCAATACCCTATCAACTGATCCATAATAATTTGAAAGGAATTAAAAATTTAACAGTTCCTATATATGAGATTATCATGGGCTGCAATTAGCCAGCCTCTGGGAACTAGGCTGTTACCTAGTTACCAGAGGGTAAATGTAATTTCCGCAGATATTTTGGAAAAACTGTTATAATGGCAGGTGTCAGACAATAAAATGGGTCAGAAAGAGACTTTAGGTACTGGCTTTAGCTAGGTCATCTTTCTGTCTCTCCACGTAGCACTTCTCCTGACATTTTGCACCGTTACGGCTGCTGACTGATGAAGATATTTCAAATTTCAATAGCCTCTCTGCTGAATGTATTAGTTATGAAAACTACTGAAATGTTATCTTTATTTAACTGCTGCCATCTATGTAGAGCTTAACGGTTTGTGTTTTTTTCAAGGTGTAAAAGAAGGCTACAATATATGCTTAAAACTGTAGTTTTCACAAAGAGTGAATTTCTTTGAAATATCCACTGGCCAAAGGAATAAATACAAATGAGAAATAAGATTCAAAAATATATGGGGAATATATGTGCCTAGGTGGTAAAAGTTAATGAGCCGTTTTTGTAACACTAAATAGGGTAGAAGGAGGAAAAAAATGCTGTTCTTTGCCTCCACAGCATGTACTCAGTGATACCCATGCACAGTAGGATAGTTAGTTAGCTAGCACATGCAAAGCAGAAAGCAGATGGTATGGTTAGTATAGATCACAGGAACATGAGTATCTGTGAGCGTGCATGCCTTTGTATGTTCGTGTGTAAATCAGCAAGGAGTTTGACATTGACATACTCCATCAAATCTAGTTTATAAGGAACAAGTAGTGCAACATTCTGTGCATCTGGCAACTTAACTAGCTCTGTCAATCTGTGGATACTGCTGACATTGTACTATTAGCATCACTTCCATCTGTTTTGTTTATATAGGGCTTGATTTACTTTCACCACGTGAGTTGGTAGTGGGTAGAAATGTCCAAAAGGCTCTGGTTCCAATTAAACTGCAGTGTATTGTGTTTCACAGTATTATGAAAAAGGCGAGCATGGTTGCAAAGATTGTTACCTGTTCCTTTGATGAGGAGTATCAATGTACATTGTGGAACACAGAGGCATGTTAGTAGATCATAAGAAGTTATTTCTCTGTGACATATTTAGCCCTTGCTCATTTTTCTATTTTCTGAGATAAGGAAATTATTTCTGAGACAGGAGTCTGTTCTGGTAATTCATAGTTAGGCTAGTCAACCCTGTGTAGAATGCTTTTTCCTCTTTGATATCTCCTTCCTGCCACTTGATGTTTTGAATTAAACCATGTCAGTGGTCTCTCTGACAGATACTGCGTCCCAGAACCACAGTAACAGAATTTTAATCTTTTCCCTGTCCCCTCCATTACTATAAGTGCAAACAGTAGGAATGTTCTAGCATAAGTAAAGCTTCTAATTTACCCTAAGTTTCTGCACTCACCACTGACTTCAACTACCTGTAAATGAATAAGGGAAATCAAACATATTGTTTAGTTTTTGTAAATGATGACAGAGCATGAAAATGTGTTTTTCAACTGAAATAATAAGGCATACTAGATGAGTATGTTCTATTAATCAACCTGGTAAGCAGGTTGGATGACCTTCAATACATGTAATGGAATATTTTCTGGCCCTGCATAGTCAAGTCTACACTTTTATGTATCATATAAAGAAACAGTCAAAATTCTATTTAGGAGAAATAATTAATTACTTACTTGGAGAGAACACTGACATCTGTCAAAAAAACCTGTTTTAAATTATACATGTTTTCCTTAAACAGCATCCTGTACAATCCTGTCTTCAAGATTATAGAATATACTTTATCAGAAATTTAGCCATGCAGCAGCTGTTTACTGGAAACCTATTCAAGATGGATTTGAAAGTAGCTGTTATGAAAATACAACGTTTTCCCATGGTATTTGGTACAATCATTAGCTCTTGTTCTCACAGGGGACTTTAACTTACGATATGTCTTCTGGCAAAACAATACTGTAGAGACAAAATAGTCCAGGAGGTTCCTATAATATGTGAAAGATAAACCGCTGGCATAACTGGTGAATGACCCAAGTGGGGAAGGTACTACTAGGTGATTATGGACAGAGAAGGGCTTGTGGGTGATGTGGTAGTCCAAGCACAGCCTGGGCATAGCAATGTAATAAAACTAGATTGTTTTCAGTCTCAGATAAGTAGGGCGAGAGGTCAGCAGAGCTGCAGCCTTGAACTTCTGGAGGACAGACAGAGTACCTCAGGAGGCAGTCCTGAAGGGTCAGAGAGTCCGGGAAGGCCCAGCGTGTGTTGAGAAGGAACAGCTGCAGGAGTATGCTGTCCCCAGGTGCCAAATGATGAACCTATCTGGACAGAGAATTTTGGTTGGAACTTGGGGAGAAAAGGAGAGTTTTTGACCTTTGGAAGAAGGAACAGGCAGCTTGGGAGAATAACAGGGGTGTTGTGAGGTTATGCAGGGAGAGAATTAGAAAGGCTTAATCCCAACTAGAAGTTAAGTTAATCTGGGTACTGTCATAAAAGACAATAAAAAGTATTTCTATATGTACATTAGCATCAAAAGGATGGCTAAATGGAATCTCCAGTCTTTATTTGATGTGAGGAAAACAGGAAAACATAGTGACAAAGAATGCAGAAAAGGCTGAAAGGCTTTTTTGCCTTAGTCTTTGCTAGGAAGCCCAATCGTTCTGGGGGTACCCAGCTTTCTGAGCAAAAAAACAGGGACAGGAGGAAAAATGAAACCTCCATAATCCAAGAGGAAATGGTCAGCAGCCTGTTATGCCACTGAGATCCACAGAAGTCCATGTGGGCAGATGGAATGCTCCCTAGGGTACTGAGGGCCAGGTGGTGAATAGATCCCAATTCAATTATCAGAGGATCACAAGTGCTCAGTATTGGGGCCAGTTGTGGGCGTTTTTATTAATGATCAGTATGAAGGGATCAAGGGCATCCTCAGTCAGTTTGTGGATGACCCCAGTGTGGGTGGGTGTGTTGATCTGCTGGAGGGTAGGAAGGCTCTGCTGAGGGATCCAGAGAGGCCAATGGTATGAGATCTCACAAGGCCAAGTGATGGTTTCTGCCTGCGGTTCACAACAACCTGCACAACAATCTGCAGGCTGAGGCAGCTGCTGGAAAGCTGCTCAGCAGAAAGGACTTGAGATGCCAGTCAGTAGGGGCTGAACATGAGCCAGTGGGGGCCCAGGGGATCAAGAAAGCAATGGCATCCTGGTTTGGGTCAGCAGTAGCATGGCCAGAAGTACCAGGTCAGTGACCATCCCCTTGTACTGGGAACTAGTGAGGTTGCATCTCAAGGGCTGAGTTCAGTTTTGGGCCTCTCACTGCAAGAAGGACATTGAGGTGCTTCAGTGAGTCCAGAGAAGGGAAATGGAGCTGGGGAAGGGCCTGGAACACAAGTTGGGTGAGGAGCAACTGAAGGAATTAGAGTGGTTTAGCCTGTGCAAAAGAAGGTTCAGTGGTGACCTCTTCAATCTCTCTGGCTGCTTAAAAGGAGGGTGTAGGCAGGTGAGGTCTGTTCTGCCAAGTAACAGGTGACAGGACAAGAGTTAGTGGCCTCAGGTTGTGATAGGTGTGGTTTATCTGATCCACATTTTTTATGATTTTCATGATTTCAACCACGGTAATAAACGCCTCTTGTTCACTGGTTGGGTGAACTTCATAGAGTAACCTTCTGTCAGAATATTCTGCTTTCTTTTCTCCCACAGGCAAATTATTATTGCACACAGACTAGTTAGTTCAACAAAATGCATACCAGACATCTCTTCAGCCCAACAGTTGATACTGAAGACATTCTTGTTGCTCTGCCATCATAGTTCAACCAAATCACCTGCAGGCAATGTCTTTCCCTCTCTGTCCCTGGAAGAAGGAAACAAAACCAAAAACCTTTTTTTTACTATGCCAAGAAGTTTCTAAATCTTCAAATCTTAGATACAGCTCTCAAGGAACGATAGCATCATATTTGTTGCTAATAAATCAGAGTGAGCTATTTGTCCAGTGTTTAAAAATGCCACAGTGAAAATTACTGCAGTGGAAAAAAGGAGAAAATCCACCCTAAGCTGAAGATCTGCTGAAGATAAACAGATCTGCTGAAGTTCTCTTTCAGATATGAGATGTTCAGCCTGAGGGGAGTGGCTATGTCATAGCTATTATAAATTTGGAGATCTGATACTCAAATGCAATATACTGACCTAAACTGGGAACAACAGGCGAAGTACAGGAAGCCTGAATTGCATACATTTAGATATTCAAACAAGATTTTGGTTTTCAAAGTATTTTTTTAAAAAAAAAATTCTACGTTTGAAGGCACCCAGATCTCCTATTGGCTCAATTTCAGGCAGTGCATTTTGGTGTGACAAGACTAGGACATAGGAGTCTTACTGCAACATTCAGGAACATGATTTTCACATGTACCTGTTGTGGTTTGTTTTGCATTTGTTCTGTTCCCCCCTTTCTTTGTCATGTTAAAAGGTCCTGCCCTATCCCAGTTAACTGTCAATCCCCAAACCCCTCCCAAGTTTCTATGGTTATCACATGTATCTTTTTGTTCTCCACCCCCGGCTGCCTGCCTGTCACTCGGCACCCCTGCCTCCTTTTCCAGAAGCTTCTGGCCAGGGTGTCGGGTGATTGGCTCAGGGGCCGGGGCCCCTCCCTTAGTTGTACATGATTGGTTTTGTCATTATGTCAATCCCCAATGTATCCTTCCCTCCCCTCTCCTGATTTGTTACCCCTTACCCCTCCCACCTTCTTTAAAACCTGGGGGTTTTCCTCACCTCCGGGCTCTCAGCTCTCATCTCCCAGCCCTCATCTCCTGGTTCCATTGGGAGTGTTTGGTCCTTCGGGACCCAATAAACCCGATCATACTAAGAGACTGAGAGACGCCTCTTCTTCCTGCGGCTCGGAGTTTTACAGTGGCCAACGTCCGGAAGGCAGTTTAGTGCCTTAGGCGCAATACCCGGCTTTGTGTTGGGGAAGCGCCCCTTCGGCTGGAGACGGGCTGGTCATTCTAGCCTGGGCGTGTTTTCCACCGGCCACACCGCTCCATGTACCTATGCAGCGTGTCCAGAATCAGGGTAGAATTTTGTAAATATCTTTCTATATATATTTTCTATACAGCTGACATAGTGCATAAGCTTTTGAAAGGATGGATAGTTGGTAGTATTTTTTTTTTCTTATCTCCAATATGATACCTGAAGAGTGTATTTAAAATATGGGTTTCAATATGAATGAGGAAGAGGAAGCTCAGACTCCTATACAGTCCTTAGATACAGCACATAGGCAACTCCAAGATAGCCCTCCTCGTAGCTGGATTTAGTGTGTGCAATGAAACATCAAGTACTTAACATGTGTTAGGTACAGTTTAAGTTAATCGTCCACGGATGAAGGTCATGGGTTGGGACTTTGTCTCTGGGCATTCAGTTCATTGTTTTCTCTGTCTGGAAATGTACAGGACTTCTCATGCACTGTTTTCCACTTGGTGATCTGAGCCTACTCAATCAAAATCTTCATGAGTGGCATATGATGGGACTGTTATTTTTTGAATGGATTCCCATAACCACTTCAGAGCTGTGTTTTTTCCAAAGAGCACAATTATCAGCCGATAATTCACTCAAACTCAAGTGAAATGCAGTTTTCACTAAACTTATTAAGAAACAAAGAGGGATATAATTCCTGAAAATGAGGGAGTAGTTTAGTTGGGACACACAGGACTGCAGAAACTTAATGTTTATGGAAACCTGAATAATTTTTGCCTTTGCAATTCCATGCTTTCTATATTTAAGAAGGAACAAAATACTAGTCATCCTACATCTCTGAGTAGTAAATGACTAGAAAATTGTTTGAGGCCCCATAGGTAAAAGACAACATAGAATCCCAACAAAATTATTGTGCCATTATTGTTTTATAGTTTGCATATTCTGTGCATTTGCAGATGCACAGAATAAAGTTAGTTGTAAAATGAAATGTGGGTCCCTGCAGTTTCTAAAGCACAAACTCCAGGATTCTATTTATTCATCTGGTGTTATTTACTCCTACTACATCAACCTGCTTTCACTCCTGTGTAAGGGTATGCCATTGCTATTGTATCTTCTGCATAGATGTTTAGTGTACAGAAATTCTGCAGATGACACATTTGGCAAATATTTGTGTTTGATCCTGAAAATGAGGTAAAAAGAAGCCTGATACCCCCTACAATATGCAGCTATTGAAAGAGTGCAGCTCAGGATTGAGATCTCCAATGTGACTGTTCTGTTTAGTAGATTACAAACTACATCAGGCAGTGGCTCAACAGCACATCATCATGACAAATAGTGCAACATGTCTTTCCAAAAAGTGAAAAACTCAGCATGAATAATGTGTGATGTGATCATGGTTGTCCTTAAGGAAACAGCCAATGAGATCCTTCATGACCTGATTCTGGCCTCCAGGGTCAAGGGGTTCTTCCCACTCTACTCTCTCCTACTACTATATATTGAAAGAAAGTGACAGCAGCCCTACAGTAGGTTCTTGCTGTGTTTAGAAAGTCGTAGTATGTTTTAGCCCTTAGAAAGATACATTTTGCTTGTAGTACAGGCTTGATACAGGCAGGCAGCTACTTACACCTGAAAGATGGGAAAGACACCTACACTTAAATACATGGAGGAAGGTTATGGTATCTCCATGAACTTTATATCTTGATATTTACAAATATTACAATGGCAGCTCCTTGCAGGCTTTTATTAGGTGTTGTGTTCTTGCTGAAGCCTCTATAGGAGACTGTCATTTGGGAGGGTTACAGGCTGGTTTTTTCCCTATGTTTAACAACACAATTGAAATTGTTCCATGTGTGTATGATTCTTTTAAAGGAGAAAAAATAGTTTGTTACTATGGAGTGAAGATGTTTCTGGAAAAGCTTTTGAAGATCTAAAAAGACAACAGGTAAATGAAAGTGGCAAAACATGCACCAGTTCCAGATATAAACTAATCACTTTCAAAGAATGGATTTTTCAGAACTCATATTTGAGAAAAGAGTTGCAGCCAACATTCTAACATATGAACCTGGTGTTCATCATTGAGTGAGAGGAATGTTTCATTACCTGAGTAGTCCAAGCCTCAACACCAATGGGACCTGATGAAATTCAGCCTTTCTAGTGAGCTGTAGACTAGTTAGGATGGAATGTAATTTAGCTGTCAGTGAGTGTTTAAACTATATAAGCTGCTCACATTTAACTCCCCATGAGTGAGTTTGTGAGTTTTGAAATTTAAAAGAATAAATACTTGAATGACCCACCCAAACTATCTGGATACTCCTGATGTCATCATGATGGTGCCTGCTGCTGTGGACCCAGGAGAATTATGTCTCTTTCTAAAAGATATAAATATTTTTTGAGGAATGGATAGAGAGATCTAGATACATGGGAGTGTACTGTATTTATACATTTACTATTTTTATGACAGGTTTGAAAACTATATTAAATGTCTGTGGAGAGATAATATACATTTTTTACTCCACTGCCACAGAAAAGAGAAAAAAGGATGAAGAGAAGAAAGAAGATCCCCTCTCCAGGCTGTTCTTTTTATCCTTCTATTTTCTTTTTAAATTCTAGATTAACTTCCAATTAAGGTAAGACTAGCTTTCCCTGTAGGAATAATTCATTAGTTTACAAAACCTGTGTTATGCAGCAGCAGTTGAACTCCATTTGTTTAAAAGGCTCTCAATGAACAAAAATGGATGCTCTTTGAATATTTTCTACTTTAACAAGTTTAATTTATGCTATCTATGCATCACTTTCAAATCTGGCAAAATTGCTTCCTCTCTGAAAAGGAAGCAAGATTTCTCAATCACTCTCACTTTTCTATATATTTATACCTCTGTATTTATCTAACTCCATTTTTATTAAAAAATTATAAAAGTTTTAAACTTTGATACACATGTGCAGGCATTTGGACCGACTTCCTGGATGTCTGCAGTATTTGACTGCAGGGACTCTTCATTTGAAAATTCCTCTGATAGAAAATGTGTGGGTATGTGTAAGGGAAAGAAGAGAGGAGTTCTTTTGTTCTTTTTAATTGTACAAATGTGCTGGTTGAATAAAGCCAGGATGTAGCCTTAGTAATTTTAAAGCACACTTTTTCATTTAAAAAAAAAAAGCCACAAAGAAAAATGTTAACTCAACAATTTAAACTACTTACCATTTAATATTAACTCAGTTTTAACTATTTACTGAAACATAAGTTTATGTCTATCTATATATATATACTTATCTATCTACCTATCTAGTGTGTCTCTAACTGACTTTCTTAAGCCTCAGGTTTCCTACAATGTAAGCAAGGTATTATAACCGTACCTTATTTGAGCAAAGCAATGGTGATTTCGATTATTTCTTATGTATCTGATATGACAACTTGACTAGTTACCTCTTATTCTCTTGATTCATTTCATGAAAGTGCATCCTAATTTGGAGCTAATTCTTATTTTTCTCTTCATAAGTTAGCAAATTGCCACAGCCACAGATCTCATTCACTGGAATAACAACCAAAATAATATTTTATTCTTAACATCTACAATTTAATATTATATATATATATATATATATATATATAAATAATATATATATTTATTAAAAGAAGAAATATATATAATTTCCCCTTTTAATAATTTCTATGGATTTTTACTGAGGTTTGGATTTTGAAAAGACACTTTGTGTTGCCTTGCAAATATACTAAGACATCATAAAATTCTCATATCAAATTAAAATTTCTTGACTTCAAAGTTTGGTTAAAAACCTTAAATGTCTGTGGTAGTTAGCTGAGGTTCTGTTGGATTTCTTTATGAGCTCCTAAGCTTCTTGACAGTTTCTTGATCTACCTTGATTAAAGATCTAAGGTATGATGGACAGTGAGATCTGGCTGGATATTTCTGACAGCCTCTTCAATCAAAATCTCACTTATCTGAGAGTGTCTCTGATATTCTTAATATTCTGTATTATAAAATTTACAGAGATTCAGAGAGACATCTGGCTCATTAGAAGACTGATGACTCTCAAGTGAACTAACAGCCAGAATCCCAACTAAAGGGATCATACTCTGTCAGCCCAGATGGCAAACACCTGAAATCTTTGACTACAGGCAAGTCAAGCGAATAAACAGCTACCTCTATATCCCTTCTACTAAACTGACAGTCCCACTCTGTTTTAGAGCAAGACTTCAACGTACGAGCAATATGCGTGTCATATGAATGTGAGTTACTTCTCATCTACACCCACTCATACTTCCTTCCTAAAAGCAAGTTGTTCCAAAATACCATGTCAGCAGCCCCTTTCCTGCTGCTTCACAGGGAAAAAAAAATCAAATCCCTTGTCCATTGGTTCATTTTACCCAGTGAACTAATTGTGTGTATTTTGCCCTTAACAAGTCTAGATCTTCTTCCTGATTGTGAGTGAAACATTCATCAGCACAATGTAATGTGACTTCATTCAGTGGTAGCAGCTGCAGAAGCAGTCAGGAATAGAGTCTTGGACAATCAGAGGACTGCAAAAGTATTTTGCTTTTGAGGTTTAGGAAGGGGAATTCTTTTTTCTGGGAAAGTTTTAATTTTGGCATTATTTAATTTCTGTTCAGTTTTCTGCATCAAAGTAAATTTTAAATAATAGAAGAAAATACTTTGTCTTGGTTGAACAAAACACATAATTTGACCGACAGGCTACATTTTCTATTTTTAAATTTAAAGTAACTTAAAATGTAATTTACTTACTTTTTATGGAAGTTCAAAGCAAAAACCTGATAGATGTATTTTGAAAATATACAGGTATCCTCAAATTATGTTTTTTCTCTGCATCATTCTATTAAATAAAAAATTGCTTATGCTTCAATACCACAGCAGTACTTCCATATACCACTGCATGATGCTATATAATATTACATAATGTGAACTTTGAAACAAAACAATGTCATAGTTTTATAACTTACAAAATTATACTATTCAAATAATGTACTGAATTAACATTCCAGTATTTTTGTCCTGTGACTTCTTCACTTCAAACTCATTGTATAATTACCTATTCTTTTCCTCTGCTTGCTTTCATGTATTTTTATTCTGAGCATATTTCTAATTCCTACTACCATTTCTAACTTAAATAACCCTATTATTCCTGTATCAACAAGTTAAACAACATATTCTGCCAAAATAACATTGGTTTTATTGGTTGCATCATGCTAGTATATCTGCCTCATCTGCCTAGAGTATATAGTCCTACTAATTAAACATACATATGTGTTTAATCCTGTGACTTCAGTGTGACTCAAATGCCTACATTCCTTGGTTCTTGTCTCTCAAGTTTTTGAATAAGGGTACTTTGAATGCCTTTAAAAATTCCTGCAGGAGAATTGCCTTCACTGGTCAAATGAAGAAAACAAATACTGAAATCTCATATTGGAAAAAGTTAGCTAATTTAGCTTTTCTTATAATCAGTAACATTGCACCATCATTCTTATTCAGACAACCTTGGCATCATATTACTTCTGCCTGAATAAAACAAGCTTTATATTGTTCAAATAATGAAGTGAAACTAATACGTCAGGGGAAAAATAATTTTATACCTCTTTCATACCCTTTCAGATTTTGCATACCAACCTTTTTCTGTATTTTTGCCATCCTGCATTAAAAGCTTTGAAATTCCTACATTTTATGGGACAAAAAATAGCTCAGTAAGTCACTGGGAAAGATTCTATTTCTAAAATTAAACTATCATGTAACTGAGCTTTTGTATTCTGGATATTTATTCAAAATCTATTACAACCAACATGGTGAACAAGCATAGGTACAAAATTAAAGATAATTTTCTTCAAAAAAGCTTTATAATAATGTAAAAAAAAGTCTATAAATCCAACTTGAGTTGAAGACCACAGCTTGGTCATATTCAGTTATCCATTACTCTTATGACCAGTGCAATACAGCATCTGAGCTTCTGAGACACAGGGCCTCATTTTTGGTTGCACTACAGTTTCTCTCCTGGTGCCTGTGAGTTTTTAGCAGGCTAAGAAGCATCTACTCTGATTGACTTTTTCCTCAGATGTACTCATCACATAATTGTAATCAGGAGAAACCAATTTGTGTTGTTCCTACTGAAGTAGAGCATTTACAGCATTGTAATTAAGAAGGCTTCATTGCTAATACACTGGGCATCTGTATTTTCTGCAGATTTAATGACATTTTGCAGTGTGATTGAGTTCAAGATGATTATGGAACATCTCTCCAAAAACTTTAATACTTTTCTTCTTTAATATAAGGGGTTGGACATGCATGTTCCCATGGTAAAATTTTGTGTCAGTCCTCTAATACAACCCTTAAGTCACACAGTTTCAAGAGGTTTTTACAGTCATCATGTCAAAAGCAAGATGTGTCATTTTCCTGTGTCACCTTCTTTGAAAGCACAAACACAGTTTTGCCAGCTGAATGTAAAAGTCCCAGTTCTACAAACTGACATTTTGAAAACTTCTTGCATCATAATTAATTTTATTAAGAGTAGAAAACTGGCAAGTATAGAATCAGGGGAAGGAGGGGAAAAATGAATTGTGAGCAATGAGATCATTCATCTTGAACTTACTTTGTTTATTATTTTTCTATAATAACTTGTATTTCTAAAAAAGTTGCTCTAATTACTAAGAAAGTAATACTTGCTTTAAGAAAATAGTCTCTGAATCTTTTTGTGATATTTTAATGGTTTTTCAATAGCATTTTAAACAGGAAATGTTGCTTGCCTGAACACAGATTTATTTCAACAAGTTGTCAGTTTCCTTCCTCCCTAAAATTGTTAATTGAATGATGTTGCAAATGACCTTAGTTGTGCAATGTCTTTACATAAACAGGAAGAAACTTAAGGTTCCCTTACATTGAAAGGGAGCACAGAGGTAGCTGGATGCTGAAGCTCTTGGTTGCACTGAAAATGTTGCTGAGAGATTTAGCTTGCTGGCAGGATCACATACCAAGAATCCAAAGGGTGACAAAATTGTCAATCAGATAAGTCAGATCCTGTTTAGAACTCAATTTCTTCACACTCTGCAGGACATGTATGCATACAGCTGCAATAAATCTTTCTGTGTACACTTTCCGTCACATAATAATGTCCTCACAAAAGTCGACCCATCTGAACCCAGGCTATTCAGGCATATTGACTGCTTGATATTTGTCAATCCCACATAATTTCTGCATAATTTCTAGGTGCTAAACTCATTTGTGAAGATGGAGGTATGGTGGAGATGATACCCACTAGAAGCAGCAAGTGGTAAAATGAAAAGAGCTTTCTTTTACTCATTTTACAGTGTGATGTATTTGGGTTATGTTATTGATTGCCTCTTCTATTTTTAGAGTTGTTGAGGTTTTTTCTTCTACTTCTATGTCGCTTGTTAGCCCTTCTCCAGATGGAGAAGGGAGCCCTCCTCCAGCCATTCTCCTTCTCTTTGTTCCTGTGACAAGCAAGTCAAGCAAACAGCGTAGTAAAAAAAGGCAGTTGGCACAAGTGCTGATTTCCTCCCACCTCCCTCAGCCTGAAGTTAAGTTCACTATGGGTCACCAAGGGAGTTCCAAGGAAAGGTGTTTGAGCAAAGATCAGCAGGCCTTGTGAGGCACTGGCTCATACTGCCATGTTTCCCTCCGGAGTTACCAGCTGTGTTCAGTTTAGCTAGAAATACAGTGTATCCCACCTTGCAAAAATGAGACCCAGAATTTATTGCTGGGTAAACCCGTTACTTGGTTTCAGCTTTCAAAGCTATATACAAAGCAAAAAAAAAAAAAAAAAAAAAAAAAAAAAGCCAGAAGAAAAATATATAGGCAATCTGATATTTCTTTGTACTATAATTTTTTTTTTAATTATGCCACTGTTATTTTACTGATGCATTCTTGTCCAGAGTATCATGGGTGTTTACTACTGATTGCTTGAGTTAAGCAGTAATTGCTAATAATTATACTATCTGTAATAAGCAGACCAGGGATTGAAGAAAAAGTAAGGGATATTATATACAGACGGCTAGATTTAAGAAGAAATTATTTTGAAGTTTGATACAGCCGGAAACACAGAGGGAAGTAGTGAGGAAAAGGTTGTACTTTTATAACAGCAGTGGTTATGAATTCACTACAGTTCCTAACTCTACTATCATCTGATGTGATATAACTCTGCTTTGTGTTCCCAAAACTCCTTGTTATAGGACCTTCTGCAACTCAAGACTATAGCACCCAAAGACCATTTTTCTTATGATTCACTATAGTGTAGAAACTTCCTGTATGCTGGTTTTGTAGACAAGGAATTCTGGTCAACGCTTGGACTCAGTTATCTTAGAGGTCTTTTCTGACCTAATGGTCTGTGATTATATGACTCCTGAATCACTGAGTACCTAAATTAAGCAAGTGCACAAAAGGCAGTAAAAATTATCATTCTTAGCATTACAACTTGGATACACAAACCTCCCACTCATCTTTGGGCAACTCACAAGGAATATAATCTTTTCTGACAGTAAAATCTGGGTATACTCACAACTGCCTAATTCATGGTATTATTCAGCAACTGAAGATCCAACTCACACCTCAGCAGGAAATCTGTTTGGATTTTTTTCTGGTTATCTTTCATGGTTCTATCCAATTAAAAGGCAGATAAACAATCTCATTTTCTCAGTATGTTAGTGGTAAGAACATTCACCTACATTAACTGGGGAGAAAAATTATAAAAATTTTAAAAAATTACAGAATTGTTACTTCTCTGGACATATTTTTAAGAAAGGTCTGGGCCTACCATGTTTTTTTAGGAGTAGGATCAAACCCAAAATTTTAACGAAAGACCACCACCTACTCATATTTAAAAAAGGAGCTAGTCCACCCTTCCAAAGTTTCTCTACTTGACATGCTCCTTTTGGTAGAATTCATTCCTAGGTACACTTCCTACCAGAAGCATCTGATTCACTGTGGTAGTTTTCACCTTTCATCTAGACCAACTTCATTTTACAAATTGTTTCTTACCCAAGGTTATGGAAGATGGTTACAATGGACATGTGAAATGAATGCAGCTCTTCCAAGTACAGTCTACCTTGAGCATCATCACTGTCTCTTTCTGCCTGAGTTACAGCTGTGGTTACTTTGATTGCTCCAAGACAGCCTTATGGATGATTTTGTCTTGGACTTTTCAGTGTAAAGAAATACGTTTTTAAAAGGCACAGACAGGGCTTTAAGTATAGACAGGAATTTTGAAATTTCACCTGGAAAATGACACAGAAACATGTCTTTTCACTGGAAAAGGACACTGCCACTAAAATTTCTTAGTAAAACAGGAAAAAAAATAAGAACTATTCCAGTGCAGGACACAACAGCTAGTAAGTCAGTGGTTTTAATGATGTCAGTGCTGTTACTCTTCAAAATATCTGTTGTTTTCAGAAAAAAAACCAAAAAAAACATTCAGATTTTAAAAAACAAGAAAAAATTTTTATTCACAGTCACTTCTGGTTTGGACAAACACTGATGATCAGGTACATGTGTATTATACAATATGGGGGTTAACACAATAAAACCATAGATATGACTTTCAGAGATCTAAAAAACAAAGGTAAAAATGGAAAAGCATGTTGCAGATTATCCTTATCTGCATGTATGTGGATGTATCTTGAAGCAGTTTTACAGTGGCACTAGCAAAACACCAGATTCAAACCCCAAACCACTTCGGTTCTGAACAAAAGATATGAGATTCATGTAATTATATCACTTGTTGTGTGCACAAATATGGTGGTTTCATATAATTCATATATATTTAAGTTTAATAATATTTTGACTCCTTTAAAATTTTTTAAGCTTTTTCATTTGATTGTTCCCTACTTTTCCATATTTGTAAACTGGCAAAAAGCAGATAAAAATTTGAGTCAACACTTTAACAGAATAAAGAAATAGCCTTTGAGCACTTCTGTCAAATGCTAGAAATTCAGTTAAGGGCAGCAAACTAACATGCTCCATGATGATGAATGAAGACTTTGAAAAAAGCCTTTTTTTCCAAAAAAGGGGAAGGCCATTTTCCAAACTTTTTCTTTCCTTTTTTTACTTTTTTTTTTTCTATGAAAATAAGAGAGGTCATATCTTTCTAGCCGATATAGGCATTTGTTGCGGTTATGATCTTGGCCATGAAATGGTTCTTGGGAAGTGTTTGCAAGCAAGAACGCTCACTCAGTTGCCATTGAAATGAGAATAGTTGAGCTTACATTTGATGTTTTGGTGTCCATCATACTTCATATTTTTCATCTATCATGCCACATCATGCCAATATGATAGAGTAAGCTGTCTGGGCACTTTTACTGTGCTATTGCAGTCTCTACACTCCACCACCTGGTCACTGGCAAACACTTTCTAGAGGTACCATAAGAAGGAATTTTTTCAGATGTTGTTCGTGATGCTATTTATAGAGAAAATTGTTAAAAGGCAGCTCTGGAGCTGAAACATTTCATTGAAACATTTCATAAATATTTTCTTCTCTAGGGTAGGAGATGACATATCTCTCCCTGCGTTGGTCTTGTAGTGAGTGGATCTAATGCTGGCCAAATTCCTATGCACCCACTAAAAATAATTTACTAATTTCCTACTATAAAATACGGAATAGGAGGAGGAGGAGGGCAAGACAGGCTCAAAACTTAAAGGGTACAAAGAAAACTTTATTAACAGAAAAATGATAGAAAAATCAGAGTAAACCTTATTGCCCCACACCCTCCCTTCCCACTGACAAAAGAGTTAAAACCTAGAACTTTGAGTCAGTTTACCCCCACTAAAATAATCTTTTTTCAGTCCACCTAGGGATAGGAGCCTCTCTCACTATGCCATAGAGACTTTTATCCACAAGAAACAGTTCTCTTGTGGCTTCAGTGTCACAGTGAATCAGCTGTCTGGGAAAGGAAAATCTGTTCGCAGTGTGAAAAGTCCCTCTCATGCCTTGAAGCTTTCCAACAGCTGCTTTCATGGGCCATGTTAACTTATGGGTTATTACTTTAAGGATGAGTTGTTCCATCACAAAAACAAGTTGTCTTCTTTTATTTCTGGGAATAGAGGTTTTTCTTCTTCTACCCTTAGGGCAAAGCTTCTCACCTCTCTCTGACTCTGTTCAAGCTTCTCATTGGATTACAGCTTTTCAGCATCTACACAGTCCAGCACGAGTGCCCCCTTCTCATGGGGTATAGATGAATGCTGCATTCTCCCATGCACATCATGAATTACAGGGAAAAAGTGAAGTCTGATAGATCAAAAATGTATCTCCATCATAGCCTTACAAAAGAATTTCAAGACTAAGGCATTTCTTCAATCCCCTCCCATCTAGAATCTGACTTCT
The DNA here is from genome assembly GCF_012460135.2 of Molothrus ater. Taxonomy (NCBI): domain Eukaryota; kingdom Metazoa; phylum Chordata; class Aves; order Passeriformes; family Icteridae; genus Molothrus; species Molothrus ater. The sequence continues at coordinate 59,017,658 of NC_050511.2, forward strand.
TTACTGGCCTCAGTGTCCACGTTGTTTTCTCTACGTGTCTTCACCCTTTCCTTTTTCTGACTCGGGAGAGAAGTAGTGTTTATAGGATCATTTGTTCTCAAGCTTTATCAATTCAAACAGTTTTATAGAGTTCTGCAATATTTAAAGGCTGATCTTGTCCAGGCTCCACAATCAGGGAATCGCTGCGTCTCTCGTTGCTGATCACGTAGTCTCTGCTGGCACCATGAGAGTCACACTGGCTTCCAGCGACACTCCTGGGCCATTCTTTCATACGGGGCACCTGAAGAAAGAAAAAAAACCTGCAGCTGCTGCTTATGTGCTTCTGTCCATAGCATACCGGGCTAAAGCAGTTAAGTAAACAAAGTCCGTTGTGATTCATGACAAGATAGCTGCAGCCACACAGCGCCGCCGTGATCACCCTAATTTCAGCTGTGCAGTCCTGGCCATGTGGCTGCTCCTGGTCCAGGATGGTGGAAGCCACTCCTAGCCCCAGCTGCTTTTGGCCTCAGGGCTGCCCTCACCCCTGACCATGGGGCCACTCCCAGCACTGGTCCTGGAGTAAACAAAGTTCATTTGCAAGCCGCGCCAAAATTGCTGCAGCTGTGTGGTGTCACTCAGCCGTGTGGCACTGCCCTGGCTGTGACGCGTGGACCCGGCCACGTGGTGCTGCCTCAGCTGCACTGTACTAATCCTCGCCACAAGGTTGCTCCTGGTATTGGAATGGCCCCCAGTGGCATGGCCCAGCCACTTCGCCAGGATGGGACCTGGTGGGCTCTATGGGGAAGGGCCAGCACCACAGCACCGTCCAGTGCAGGCTGACCTGGCTGCACAGCTGTGTGGGGCCAGGTTGGCCAGTTACCTCTTCAAAAGCCAGACGCCAGGAGAGCTTTCCTCAGCTTTGTTCCCTGTTAAATGTGCTTTTCCAGGGAGACGCGTTCAACTCTTTTAAATGGGTGTCATTCTTCAAACCTAGACAGCTGATTGGCTCTACTAGGTGTCCGTCCCCCGTCCCCCCCCCCCCCCACCCCCCCCGGAACCACCCCCCTTAACTGAAAACCAGACTGCATTAAACCATGACAGCTTTCTGTGATGATTCCCTAACTATTTCCATGTAGTGCAGCTCCTGACTACTATTCCCTGTCTTATTGTGACAAACACAAAAATGTATATTTACCCTCAATTATCATCTATGGGACTTTTCTCAGAATAGGTCGCTGCTTTTAATGGAGACAGAACTGATGTATGAAAGAGGAAATAGGATGTTTGCGACCCTAGTCTGTGACTTTCCCTGTTTATTTCTGTACCAAATAAATCCTAACTTCTTTCTACAAAGTCTCTTTATGAAATCCATTTCTGAATGGGTATAAAATAGTTATGAAAGAAGGAATTAGATCTGAAAAAAAGATGCCTGAAAAAATAGACCTGAATAACTGGAAGGACATGCTGGGAAAAAGCAAGTCCTACTGTATTTTTTGCTTACTCCACTTGCATGGCCCTTACTGAGTGACTGTCTGAAGCAAAACATGGCATATTGTGCTGTACTCCATGCTTGAAATCCCATAGAGGATAAATGACTTCCTCTTCCAAAGCATCTGAAAACTAGCAAAACAATAGCAAAACATTTTCAGTGGAAAGTGTGCTAAATCCAGAACATAATTTTTTCTGATGAACAGAAATTACAAACTACAGCTTCAGATCATACTGGTTTGTTTACATCTTAACTAGCACTTAGGAATAAATCCAAGGGACTCTTCAATGAGATAATACATTAAATTAATCTATTAATCATTGGTTGTTTTTTTTTTTATTACTTTCTTAGACAAATAGAGTCATAGAAATGCTAGTTATATGAAACTTCTCAAGCTCACCAGGCCTCCCATTTGAAAGGGGAATATTGCTAACAAGATTAGGTCAGTGATAGATTTGCCTAGCTGAGTTTTGAAAACCTTTGAAGACAAGATTTCCTCAGCCTGTCTGGGTCACAGGTAACCTGCACTTGCCTTCTGGTGAAGAAGTTTTCCTGATGTCCAATATGAAGCCTCTGACTCAGCACCTGTGGCCATTGCGCTATCTTATATAGCCTTGCAATACCTAGAAGAGTTTGGCTGTGGGGTCCTTGTTATTGCTCTTCACATATTCCCTGGCAGTTGTTACACTGTCCATTTGCGTCTTCTTTCCCAGACCAAACTCAGACTCCCTAGTTTTTCCTCATGCATGATGACTCCTTTAGAGTCCTTGCACTGGAGCACTATAGTTTCTCCACAGTCTTTTTGAAGTTGGGACCAAACCAGACAGTACTCTGCAATCAACCTGCTGGCCACACTTCTTTTAAGGTACGTCTGTATGAAAATAGTACTATTCATGACAAGGGCTCTGTCAGTTCACCTTTGTTTTGACATCACCGCAATCTTCAAGTTCCTTTCAGCTTACAAGAGGAAATAGAATTTGCCACTTTGTATGACAGACAGAATAAAACCCCAAAAATTAAATAATCCAACGATCTTCCATAAGAGTTAGCATTTATCTCACTCTCACTTTAGCTCATTGATTTCCCTTCCCTCTGTATTGTGCACTAGAACTTTTCCTTTGGTTTGTTTTTTTTTTTTTCCATCCACCAGCAATATGACTGTTGATGTATATTTCTGGTGTGCTATGAGAACAGCTAAGGCTACCCTGGGTCCAGCATGGAGGGATCATGCATAAATGGACTGTGATAGTCCATTTGTGATAGAGAACTATATTCAGATCTAGGGGAACTCGAGTAATGCCAGTGAAATTCCAGGAAGGCCCAATTTGATATTTGTGACTGCAAGAAGCAAATTTCAGACACCAAGATAAATTAATGTTTTCTACAAGAGAATAAAGGGAGAACCAAATCCATTTAAAACTAATGAAGAGTCAAGTATACAGCAGAATATCTTGTTCTCTTCAAGCCTCAAATAAGTGTTACATGAAGAATATATATGTTCTTGGTATTTTTCATTCCTCTCTTTCTGTTCCACTTCACAACTACAAAATTCAGTAAACATAGAAAATAGGGTTCATTATACTGTGTATTACCTTTTAAGAATTCTAGCAGAAAAGCTTTCTATATTTATGGTTCTATCAAAAAATGTGGCTAAAAAAACGAATAGTTCCCTCCAATCAGGAAGTGAATCTGCCAAATGTTATTGCTATAGGAAGTCTATGTCATATTGGATCACTACCTGGCACCATCAAGGCTAAACTACTAACTTTAAAAGGAAAGAAAAAAGATCAAATTATCATGGGTTTATGAAATATGTTCATAATCAGCTTCAATTCAATCCTCTCATAATATAGCAAAAAAAGAAAGTTTACTCTTCAGCAGAGGAATTTACTGTCACTCAAAAGAAGTTAAAAATTAAAAAAAAATCAGAAAAAAATTGGGATTTACAACTCGAAGGAAAATAGCAATGGGATGAAAACATGGAGTTAACATTTTTTTCAACTGATAAAGCAAAGTGTTAATGCAATTTTGAAGTATGCTTAGGGAACAGTTTTTAAATTTACAGCTAATTGTATCATCAGATGAAGTTTTGCAAGATCACTAGGCAATCTGGAAAAATATAAGATTCACTAAACATAAAAGATCAACTCTGCATTTTTAAAAGTCTTCTGATGTCATAAGTAATTTGGTTGAATTGGAGCTTTTTAACAAATAATATACATAGACTAGATATCCACCTTGCTGGAAATCCTAATGACAAAAATTGCAATGCAAATATTTGAAATAACTTCCCATATAAATTTTTATATATATATTTATATGTGTGTGTGTGTTTGCATACACACCAAACTTTGTTATACTAGTTTTGAAAATAATTCCTCAGAACCAGTCTTAAGTTTTTAAATGTCCACCAAACCATATTCATGTGGTCTTCAATTCATTCCTCCAATTTCACCAAGATGTCTGCATTTGGCTAGAGATTAGGAGCAGTGTCTGCATTTTCTAAATGCTCAACATGCCTTTTTTTTATGTGGACCCTGTCTTGGCAGATGGAGGGACTGTCTCAACTGTTTGGAGAATTTAACACAGGGAAGCTGGTGTGGGTGTCTTCATGACCTGTGAGGGGTAGTGCAGCTTGAAAATGTGGACGAAATTGTTTCAGGATTTGTAGATCTCGCCATCTTACAGACTGCATCTATATATGAAATTTACGGGACTCTCAGATAGGAGCATGCATGAGTGACCGGGCAGCATCCTGGCAGCTAAACATGGCTACCAATTTGACTTTGAGAATGACATCACATTGTGTCCAGCCTAGTATTCCATAGAAGAGTAGTATTAAACATAAAATGTCCTAATCACAGATTGCTGTTGCCATCTCAGCAACACAGCGTAAAGATTTGGAGAAGACTTGGATCTCTAATGCAACACCAAGATTTAATCCATGAAGCATCAGGACAAGAGAAAACAAGATGGCAAAGCACATCTTGTGCTGGGACCAGGCTGTGGTCCAAATTAAAAATTCATTTTTGTAATTTTTACTCCAGTAAATGTTTCTAATCAGTTGACTTGTTGCATGGTGTATCCTGAAGTAAAAAAAAACAACACAAAAACATAAAAGTAAATATGTTGAAAAAAGAAAGGATGTATGTAAATTATTATTGTAGTCAAGTTAGTTCTCTACAAATCTTTCTCAGAAGAATCCAATTGTAATTAAAAATAGAATGGTCTACTGTCAAGTTAGGTATTTTAACAGTATTAACCGTATTAACAGTATTTCCAGTATTTCCTGTCATATTAACATATTAACAGTATTTCCTATCATTTTTATTTATTTTTTTCTTAGGTCATCAAGGGCAATATGATGGTTTTCATTATGTTAAAATAAGAATCAACAATAGAATTTGCAGTGCTATTAAGGCACAGTGAAAAGTCAGTAGTCCTATATTTTCAATAAAGATCTTATTTGGCCAATAATGGCAGCCTTGATGTGTATTAGTTTAGCTGCTTATAAAAATCAATGAAGACAGAGTATTTACTGTAGGTGGGTTCTGTTGAGCTTAAGTAGTATATGTAGATTCCCAATCTCTGTATGTCTAACTTTAATATTACTTTGGGACCAGTGTGGTGTATAAGCCTAAATTATTATATATTTGTAGCAATTGTGTATTAGAAAATATAGACTCACACAAAAATAATGATCGTAACTGAGTCCACGCTTCATACAATTTTAGATTTATCAGGTCTTTCTCCTCTTGCTGATGGAGTGCTCCCACTGTTAAGAGTGAAACCCCTACTAATGCTGCTAAGAACAAGAGAGATGTTTTGCTTTATGGGCAAGCATGGAGATAACTGGTTGATTTTTAGGGCCCTGACAAGAGAATTAATACAGAGAGAAAGTAGGGGAATCTTGACTGATATGCTCTGCGACAAGCCTTACACATTGGTGAAAAAGGGATAGCTGGATGCTATGCAGGTAATAATATTACTCCTTTGTAGATCAGCGCTTCCTTTCTCAGTGGATTCTGTTAAAGTGTGACATACTGGAGACAAGCAAAATACTAGCAAGCATAAAACACCTTGCCTTTAAGTATAGATCTTTTTTTCCTTCCAGTGATTATTCTGATCAAATCTGTGTTCCTCATTTTCCACAAGCTTTTACATTAGAATCCATAACATCTCTAAATTTGCCAAAGAGCAAACTGTATCTCCAAGGGGTATTTGCCAGAGAGATCAAAACTCCTTCAGGTTTATTCATCCCAAAAGATGTCATGGTAAACCAAATGGAACCATGCTCACTAACCAGTCATAATTTTCTTTATATTTATAGTTATTTGCTACAGACAACTGTTAACAATATTTCCTTTGTAAATGAAACATGTTCTAAAATCAGTCCTGTGAATTAAGGCTCTCAGATTCTGTCCCTTTTTCTGATGTTGGTCTAGTGCTGTGTGGACTTACGCAGAACACTTGAGGAAATTTTAAAAGCTCATATTCAATGTATTTGGCAGAAACTACTATATCTGTTATGATGATATATTTTGGAAATGTCAACCCCTATATTTCTTCTTAACTTTTCTCCTAAAAATTGTTTATTTAGGTACCTATGTAATAGCATATTTTAATGCTTGTTTTCAGATTTCCCACACTGAAACACATTACCTTGTAGCTGGAGAAGTAGTTTTTCTATATCAGTAGTTGGTCCAGGAAAATATTACCAAAGGAAGGTTTTCAAATTACAATATTAAGCTGAGGTCTTTTTACTTCATTGGGACAAAAAAATGTTATGATGGAAGCTGGCCTTCCTTCTTATAGCTTCAGATTTTTATTTGGTTAGATTGGACAGGAATTTTAACCTTATTCTTGACATGCCTCTGAGAAAAATCCTACTCAACATTATAGCACTAAAGGGGCTAGGATTGGTTAGTTTTCATTCAAGCACAAACCCAGAGAAAAGACTGTCTTTTAAGTTGAGTCTAGCTCTGATGTATGAGTTAAACATCAATAAAATTTTACATCAGTCAAAGTGTATCTGGAACAAGCAAAAGGTGGCATTTTTGGCTCCTACCTGCACACTCTCATTTACTGAGTGGGAGAAGACCATTTTTCAGTCAATCCCATGAGACTTTTGTTTTCCACCTTTGCATAGTTTTTGTTGCCTGGGAAGGCGAGGGGGAAGCCTGCAGCCTGCAGAACAGCTATCACAGGCCTGTGAGTTATTTTATACACACCTACAAAGCTACTGATAAAATTTTTAAATTATATCATTTGAGCCCTTTTACATGCTTATTCTTTACCAAGTAATCCTCTGTGAATCAGAGGAGGCCCATCTTTCATTGCCTAGCATACCCCTGTGGAATGCTGCTCACCAATTTTAGCAATACACTTTTAAATTTTGTTTTTAGCCTCAGACTGGATATGATCAAATATCCTCCAACTCACAAGTGCTTTTCTAGCTGCTAGCTGGGTTTTCCTGCTGGAGCCACAGCCTGATGCACATTCTCAGACTCGCTGATGAGTCACCAGACACAAGAGGACTCTGGGACAGAGCCCAAGCCTGCCACTGGCAGCTGAAAACCAATACTGGTTGCTATTTAGAACAACAGTATAGATGCCAGTGTATTTGCAACATTTTAAAGGATAGTTCAGAAAGCTAGAAGTGAAAAAAATATTTCCTTTCTTCAGTCTTAATGCTAGATTCACAGTGTTTACAAACAGCTGTTGTAACAGCTCCAAAGAAACTCCAGAGAAATATATGACACATCTGAGAATCTGACAATCAAAGTATTTGTTTGAGTGCATCCCTTGTATGGCTTGCTGTAACAGGAGACGTGGTCCTTCTTGTGTTTGTCACTGTGGCAGCTGTGTGCATGGCAGTGGCAGCAGTTATTTGTTCCTTTATTTACTGCAGCAAGTAGAAAGTAATCCTGCAGACAGGGGAATTCAGACAGCAGAGAGAAGGGAGTAAAGCCCACTGGAAAAAAATAATTGTATAAATAACTTATAAATAAAGGGGTCCAGTAAGGGTTCATGGAACAACTTGGGTGTAAAAGGTACCAACACAACACTTGAAAACAAGTATTGCACAGCCTCATTTATCACTTCAGGGAAGTTTTGGGAAAACAGCAGTCCCACATGACTCCTACACTCCATTTCTTCCTCACTATGGCTGTTCTTACACCCACTTTCCATCTCACTCTGACATCCTACAGGGAGAACTGGCTTTTGTAATCGCTTCTGGGGCTGAAGGCAAAGAAAAGACTTCAGATCTCTTCCCTAGAGAAGTAGACTACAGTGTTAGGAGCAGAAAAATTCACAGAAGCAACATACTACAAAAATGATGCAGAGTGAACACAAAACTACATGCTGTTGTTTCATTAAGAAAACGCTCCAAGCCAACTGAATTGTGGTCAGGCAAGGGATGATTTTCAGTGCAGAGAATATGTTAGGAGAGGAAGTAGCTGTACACAAAAAATATCACATCTTACCTGTTCACAGCAGCAACTATTGGGATCCTTGCATTATAAACCGTTGTTCCTAAAGGACTTTTATCAATGGCAATGTCCTTGTGCAGGTAATTCTAATTTTTATTGAACTTTTTGTTTGTGCAGGGCTTTAAAATGCCATCTTTAGGTTACATTCTTTATATAACATAAATGGCTTATGTTTGCCCTACTAACAAAACCTCATAGCTTTTAAAGTGCTTGGAAAAAGAAATGCCTGGCATTTTTTACATAAGTAAAGTTTAGAAAAAATAGCTGTCAGGACCCAGGGATATTTTCACTTTTATCACGTTAAACTTTACAAGTTTTAACTGTGCTTCTGAATTCTTCAGAGAAGCTCTGAAATTCACAAGTTCATACAATTCACAGAGCATCTGTTGTGAAAAATAGAGATTGTGACTTCCAATTTAAATAACTAAGAATTCCACTATTAAAAACCTTCCTATTTAAAATAAAGCTCAGAATAGTTTTCATGGCAGCAGCATTAAAAAAAATCTAACTTAGAAATTTCAGAATAAGATGGAAATTGTTATGAATTGGAGGAGTCTTTGTAGTCCATTTGGATTACCTCTATGTACCCCTGCAATGTAAAAATAAGAATTAGTTGTCTAGGTGCTGTTAATGCCATTTAGGAGCTATGCACCAAAACCTGGATCACTTAAGTACCGAAACACATAATAAAGTACCCTTTAAAGTTGCTTAATTTGGATAAAAGTAAAACAACTAAAGCTTTTTCAAGAACTGTGCCTCAGCAAACTTCTGGGATTCTGAAAATCTTCTGATTGTAAAGCCTTTAACTGGGTAGCAGAAGACACTCTTTGATACATGGAGAGCATAAGGGGAAAAGAAGATGAAAAGAAGAACTTTGTGGGGGAGGACAGAGGACCTGCTTTTGGCAGAGGAGATTTCTGAAGAGGATGCTAAGAAGACTAAAGACGTGGGTGACAATAGGTGACATGAGGATGTTTCAATTGCATTTGAGGGTTGTTTAGCCCTCTGTGCACTGAAAATGAAGAATAAATTTACATGTATCAAATTCAGCATGAATTTTACAAACCCTAGTTCAATAGTCTAAGCTTGCTAAAAGCTTGCTTTTAAAGCTTTCTAAAACTTGCTTTTGTTAACAGCCTTGTGTTGTTCTCCAAGCTTTATGAATGAAGCTCTGTGAGGCCAGCTTCCCTTGGTAGATTTCAAATGGATACATAAAGTTATTTATTTTTGACCTTGACTTCCCCTAGATCTTCCAGATGGCAGTAGCACAGCTGGGACACTATCAATTCCAGTGTCTTACAGTTGTCTCACAAAATGCCACACCAATATGGGCCTCAAAAATGCATATTCAGGTAGTGTGTTTTATTTACAAATGCAAAACCAAGCCCAAAGTAAGGTAATAGTCTTATTAGAGGCAACACATCTTGAGGTGAGTCAGTAAGCAGGCAGTCCCTGTTACTGCACTATTCTTGTTCAGACAGATTATTTTGCCAGATTTCTTAGAGGTATGGAGAGTTAGGCTTTTATAATGGCCTTGTCCTTAGCATTTTCATTCTCTTTTACATATTTTGTTATCAGTAGCTGATTTAACTATACTCAGAAAACATCAAAATGTGGTGATGGTAAGCTCAAGAGAGTCATCTAAGCAAGGGAGGGACTGGTTTAATACCATGAAGGAAGTTTATAAAAAAATGTTTTAAAAATATAATTGGGCTGAGGAAACCACCATCCTAGAAGGATGGGGGACAAGAAGTTTGTGGTCAGATTAAATATGGCTCTTACTGCAGCCCAACTTTTTATAACAGAACACTTGGAATGATGCAGGGGAGGGATGGGGGGGAAGTTTCCTATTATTTGAAGAAACAATTTTTAAACAAATATGCCAGGTTTTACTCCATTTTGCACTTCTGCATTGTGTATAAAATACTTTATTCACTATGTGAACAGCAAATTAGGAGAAGAATTTTGCCTAAAGTTTCAGGGAAATCTTTGTATCTCTTCTGTATCTCTACCAAAGCTTCCTGTCGTCAAGCTACAGTACTTTTTGCTACTGCAAGACTTTGATGTAAAGACAGGCCTCTATGTCTCTATAAATGTCTCAGGGCCAAGTACCTGCAGAAGAGCACTGTCCACTTCAGTTTATGTATTTTCAGGTTTGAGAGATGAAGCTTGGGTTGCCAGGGCCTGGACTTTTTTCCTCATTATTGCTCCTTATGCTGTCATGGTTATCATCTGACATCCTCTCTAAAAGCTTTTCCTATTTAACAACTCTTGTACTCTCCTTTTTCAGCCTGAATAAATGGGCTGCTTGAAACTGGAGTGGGAGAAGCGGGAAGGGAGCATTTGTGTGCAGAGAATAATGTTCACAAGGGGCTGAAAAACATTTTTGATGCACAAAAAACCCTCCATAGACAAACAGGCTGTGTACTGTGACCAAAAGGTCACTATTTTAAAGGTATCTGGCTTCTATCTGCCTCACAAAATGGTCACTCTGAAAAGGATTTTCAGAGTGCAGTTGGTTGGCCAATAATATATGAACTTGATTTTTCATATTTTTATTTGTTTTACATTGTGGTTAGGCTTTCAAACATCTACTGTGGAGTTAAAAAAAAAAAAAAAAAGGCAGAGAGATGGAAAGAAAAAGAAATAGCCCAGAGATGTGGAAAGATAGAAAGGACAATTTACACACACTGACACCCCACACAGGCCTGCCAAAGATTTAAAAAAATAGGATTGCAGAGGATTCATAAATAGTCCCTGAAAACACAAGATCTCTTTCCCTTAGGAAAACACACCATCCCTTTGAGCAGCATTCCAAGACAGAGTGCTGCAGATCTGCCATTACAAGGTGTCCTGGTATGATGGCTGCCTGCAAACTTGGCTCTGGCCTTGCTCAGCCAGGCTCCTCTCCCTGTTAGCTCAGCAATTTCCCAGTGGTCAGTCTGTCTTGCCATAATCACACACTTCCGTCACAAGAATGTTTCTTAACTGAACACTGGTACCTTGTAATGAATACAGGCTAAAATACTCTAAACCACGTTGGTTCAGAAACAGCCATGACCTCAGGCTTGAGAGCTCAGCACCATATTTATTTATCTGGAGTACCACATAAAAAGGATACCAGCTGTAATGAATACCGCATTTTCTCTTTTTCTCACACTGTTAACTTGATGATACCTGGAATATGCATCATTCCACTCTTTCAGTGGATATAAATTGGAACCGTCTCTGGGTAACCAATACCTCTGAGAAGGTCTATGTGAACTGCAGCTGACCAGAAGAGACGAAGTGCAGAGAGGAGTCATATTTTGGAAAGCATTTCACTTAGAGGTAGAGAACAAAAGTCAATATTTCTATAGTTACATATTTGTTCTTCCAGCACTTGTCTTATTACACCTCCAATTAAGAATGAGTTGTATTAAATTTAACATAAAGAATTGATCTCTGTCAGACTTTGTTGTAACTCAGAAATAAAGGTATCCCAAGCTTTAGAGCACCCCAAAATGTAAATTAAGAATATTTTCAATTATTTTCAATTTAATAAGTTTTATGATCCAGTTATTAAAATTATTAAAGAGAGGCCTCTGTCCAAGTTAAGGTGAAAACAAGACCATAAAAAGTCAAATAGATTTTATTCAACAGAAAAAGCAAATTTTACAAATTGCCTTCAAGCTCAGCAGGGCTCTTTTTTCCCATTGCTTTAATGCCATCAGGTGCAAGGAATCACAGCTTCAGAGCCCCCATGATATGCAATGACTTAATTCCACCACCCTTCTCCCAGAAAAAGAATGCAAAATCTCAGATATGATGTGCACTATGACTGGGATTTAATTCAGGTAGTTTTCTGCAGCTCTTGTATCATGTTTTGCATGCAGCTTACATGAGGAAACTTTGAATCCAAATTTCAAAATATTTATCTTTTTTTCCTTTTTTTTTTCTCTCTTCCATCCCAAAAGAGACATAATTCACAAGAGGAGGTTCCTAAAAGTAGCTTACATTTTGGTAATATTAGCTAAAGCATCTACAGTGGTAGTTAGCAATTTGTCATTATTAAAAAAAACCAAACGGTTAAAAGCCTTTACAAGTCAGCATTGATGTTATGTTTTACATGATAATTTTATCTAGCTTGGATGCAATACTGAAAATACATTAAGCTATTTGGTTTGTCTTACCTTTGAAAATTAAAGATATTTTCCAAGTTATTTTAGAGGTCTTGAAAGGAACAGCATGTAGCACATCTTTGCAGAGTTTCCCATTTATGTGGGTCCATATATGTTGCCTCACATTGGTAGATAGTTTTGCTCTCAGTAAGAAATTCTTGACAAACTTTCTCCACTGGAAATTGCACAGCTAATTTTTGTGCCATTTTTCCTTAGTGAGACCTGTGGGTTTACTGTCAGTCTTGTTGTCGATGCATCAGAGGCAGCATTCTCCTCATGCAAAACTCATGTGAGATACCTGGACTACGTTAAGCTGAATAGACAAGTGGGACATGACTCATGTAACTTTGCAAGAAAGGTTCATAGCAGAGGAATTGTACTTGATTTACAGTTGGGTAAGGGAGGGAGGGGTTCCCTTTAGGGACCTTGATGTGCTTTGGCATGACTCCAAAGCATGAAGATGAGATGCCTTTAATGGGCTGATATTGCCTGTAGTCTGACTGCAGTTTTTCAGAGTTGCTATATTTTCTTTTGGGGCTTTTGGGTGCCTGACCATGGGAGACAGCTGAAGTTGAGCCACGTCTTGCATGGAAGCAGCCTGGCTGAGCAGGAAGGTGATAGTCCATTTTTTTCTGTCCACCACTGCAGAGTTGCAGCGAATCTTTTGAGATTACTTTAGAGCTTCTTTGTTTGTGGAGGCGGGGGATGGTAAAGAACCATTCTGTCTGTCTTTCTTTGTTCATTCAGCCTACCTAGGTAAGTAGAAATCCTGTTCTGGCAAGCATAGCTTAGGGCAGCCTCACCATGTAGGAAGTAATCTTAACATTGACCTTCCCTGCCTGGCTCCTTTGTGAAAGGGAGCTCATCTGTGTCTCATGAGCAATCGGAGCTTTTTTTTACTTTCTTATTTAGATACTGAATTTAGGCAGCACAGCAGAGTGAATGACATTTATGCAAAGTGATATTATTTCTCATATTTTTCCCTAAGCTTGAAAATTCTGGCATTAATTCCTTGCTTACTTCCCACTGCACTAAACTGATACTTCTCAGATACTGACAGCCATGCACATAAGGTGAATGAAGATTGAGACAATTGTCAATCTATCTGGTAAAAGTGATGGTGTTTCAAAAGATTTTGTGCAGACTCTATTCTGAAACTGGTAAGAATTGCTATTACGCTCAATTAAACATTTTTCTGACTGGCTGCTTTAATTTTGATTGCTTTCTATTTTGGGGAGGGGGGGGGAAATAAAGTAAAAATAATTATAAAGTATATTTTTAAATGAACACAAGCAGCTTTATTTGCATGTGAAAATTTATATACTCAGGGGAATAATAGATTGAGGTTTGCATTGACAATCTATTTTGGCACAGATCTCAAAAATCACATGGAAGAAGTTTGTGTCTGTAAAAGAGAATTTTATAGACACACTAAACTCAAGAAATTAACTATCTACAGGAGAGATGCAGAAAAAGCTCAGTGAAAACACAGTCTAATTGGAACCTTTGCAGGACACTGCAACTTCCACAACTGCAGGAACAGGAGTAGCACAAGGACATCATCAAAACCAGCAACACCAGACTTTTGAAATCCTGACTTTGGTCAACATTTCTAAAGTGGCGGGGTCTTGTTCAGCAATCTGGAATGGCTACAGCACCTCTAAAGATCCTGCAACATGCTATGCAGATGGATCTGCATGAAGTTAATGCTGAATTGAATTAATTTGCATAGCATTAGTTCTCACAGACTAGTGTGTGTTTTTCCATTGCTTTGTACATTGTATTTCCATCCAGACCTTTTTTTCTTTATCTTTTTTTTTTCCTTCTTTTTAACTGCAACTTCTCTTCAACACAGCCATGGCTCCATGTCTGACCATTGCTCCATGTATGACCATTGCTCTCTACTGGACATCGGCATTCACAATTTCTATTGAGTCAGAAGTCAGAATCAGAGCCCTTGATAAAATCTGGATTTTCTATATTATTTCGACTTCCTTTATCATGTACACCATACTGTATTGAGGATTACATTGTCCTTAATAAATATTCCTCTCAGCTTCATGTCAATGTGCTTTGAATAAGACACAAATTCAGCTGGGTGAATCTGTTGCAGGGGAGACAGAAGAGAAAAGGAAGAAGTGAGAAAAGACCAAGTGAAACTTTCTGTATAGCCCAGTAAGTTACTTCCCCTTCTAAAAATCACTGGAGAAGACCCATGCTATGCCTATGCTACACCACCAAGAATTAAATTAAAATAGATTAGAGAGACCCAAGTCTGAACAGAGCTGACAAGGTACTCTTCCTATAGAGGATGGGCATTGAATGGATGGTTAGGGATAAGACCTCTGAAATGGAAGCAACCAGTGCCAAATGGAAACATCAAGCTGGCAGGACTTGAGGACAGAAATGCAGATACATTGAGGAGGTGAGTATGTCAACCACCTCCTCAACAGCAGAAAGTGAGAAAGCTGCTCTTAGGTCATGGAGATAATAGAAATATGTTTTTTTAAAAAAAAACTTGCAAAGGAACAGATGCTATTTTTCAAGGGCAATGGCTTTAGTATTTTCAACAATCGCTCTGAAATGCTACATCTTTCCTTGGATACAAGAAATATTTTTTTTTTTTGTGGGCAGCCATTGTGTTTGTTAGTAGGAGGAAGAGGTTTTGAGTAAACACCCTGAGGTATATATTGCAGGCTGTGAAATAGAGATGACTTAACATATCGGGAGGGCTTTAACAATACAATTGTTAAAGAAAGTGGATGCTTAACAAGCTTGACCAAAATGCGCAAATAACCTGTATGAGGGAGGATCAGCATCTAGGGAAAGACCTACACCCTCTTTGTGCTTCCTGAGGAGATGCTGCAGTCAAGGCTCTATAACTGCTTATAAAGATGCAAGACAGGTCAGTGAGAAAGCGTGGCTAGCAAGGTCTGTTACCAGAGTTGCAGAGAGTATCTGGCAGACATGGTGATACAGGAGATGATGGCCCTTCTCTTCAAGAAAGGCAGGTATTTGAACACTCCGACCCCACCACTCCTACCACCTCCAGGAGAAAATGAATTATGTGTGCGAAGTCAGGGAGTGAAAGTCAAATATAAAAAAAAGGAGAGAAACAGAAGGTTAAACCAAGTGCCAAAGGGAAGAAAAGACTTAAGCCTTAAGCTAAGAAGGGGGGGAAAGCCAGGTCTGCATTCACAAGGAAGAGAAAGGAAAAAGGGTTGAGGAAAAATCAAAGGAAGGAAAAGGGCAAGCTGAAAGCCAGAGGGGAAGAGAGGGCAAAAATAAGTCAGAGAGAAGTACAGTATGTTAACAGAGTATGTTAAATAGAAAGCAGGATAATTCTCTCCAAAGTTGAAAAGCTGATCTCTCTGTGTTTTCAACATATCCAAGTACTTCTCTAGTTAAAAATGGGAACTGGGCTAGAATGCAGAGAACATGCATTCTACATTCATGCAACACAGAACCTGTTTATCTTAGTAAACTTGAAAGCAAAGTGACCATTTGTGTCATTTCCATTACATTATTGATACCACAGGACTTGTATCCAGAAGCAAATCTTAGCATGTCTTAGCTCTCCCAGCATGGACACAAAAAGAAAGAAACCTATTTGGACCACAGACACCCATAAGAGTGAGGAGGTATGTTCCAAGAAAAGTGAATGTTGTTAGATTAGTGATGTGCTCAAAGTAAAACAACAATTTGTCATAGTCTGTAAAATAAAATATACAAGTGTGACATATTTAAGTGACAACTTAGTTACAGGTGAAAGAAGTAATAAAGATGAAGGCATTGTCAAATCCAAAGATAAACAGAGAACTGACAATTTTAAGTAACTAACATAAAATTACAAGAATAACTGCTCTACCTAAGAAGTCTAAATTAATCTTCTGCAAAGTCAGGAATATGCAAGTACTGCTGAATCTGCTTGTGAGGAGACTATTTCTACCTAAGAAGATAGTCCAATAATGTTCCTAGATACATGCTTTATAGTGGTAGAAAATAGGAGGACACATAGCTCCCCTGGATTTTTCCTCAGAATATGTCTTTTGAAATGGTTTGGTATGCTATCAATTTTATTTGCTCTCTGCTGTTGAACACGGTGGACAAGATGCAGTGTTAGAGAGCAGTATACAGTAGTGTCACAAGAAGTGTGCCTTTATCTTCAAAGTAGCAGATTTATTGACTTTATTAAGCAGAGACTATCTACATGGACATTAGACAAACACAGACTCAACACAGACTGAGAAAAAGCTGATAATTGTATTAAACTGACTTTGTTTTTCTTACATGTGTTTGGGAAATTTCCAACAACAGAGTGCCAAAACGCCTGGTTGTGAGTCTGACAAAAATCCCACAGATCTGAAAAAGATAAATATTATATGGTTTTTTAATAAAAAGAGTATGTTTCTTTAACTTTGCTTGGACAGTGCAAGCCTTACCTGTATGGGCAGTTCTGTTATTACCTGGACTGATGTCAATACAACTGACACTCTACCTGAACATTTGAGAACATACCCCATCTACAGATGTCTTAGGGTGACTTTATGATGCTCGTACCCCCATTCATCTGTTTAGCCCAGAAATTAGTTTTGCATCTTTAAGACTGGTTCTGAGAATGACGGCTGGGGGGGAGGGCAGAGAAGAAGCGTGCAGTTTGTTTTCAGACACTGCACTCATTCCTCCACATTCCTGCTCCTGGACTGTGCTGTCTGCAGCATAGACAGACAGTGGGACACAGCTCTCCTTTGCTTTTAGTTAGTTTTTAGCTAGCTGAGGCAGAGAAGTTCCCTGGATGGTGGTTTTTCTTTTTCTTTGGACCTGTTTAAACATGTTCTGGACTGAACACCCAGAAAAGCACTGGCAGCTCACACCTCTGGCCCACTGGGCAGGGTCTGGGCTGTGGTATTTCCAGCACAGGAGGGGCTGATAACAGACCAGTGAGCCAAGCTAAATCCCACAAAGGGGACTTTCTGAGTTTGTCATCTCTTTTGGAGAAGCAAGAGGTTTTATTGTTTAATAACGTTCAATTTTTGAGCTGGTGAATACTTTACCTGTTAAATAAACAGTTTTTTCCACTTTTCTCCAACGAAATCTTTTTCCTGAACCAGTTGGGGGAGGGGCCCCGTGAATTTGCTTTCTAGAGGAAATGCCTTTGGAGGTTTTCTCCCAAATTTGCCCTACACCAGGACAAGTATATTTTAGTGAGTGCACTGGTGACTGGCCAGCACTGCACCCACTACACTAAGGGGTGCATTGGCTGGGAAATCTCAAACTGGCAAACCAAAACCACTACACAAAATTTTTTTTTCTGCTCAGTTTCGAACTGAAACAACCACATCATTCGGGTGGAGAATGCGGGCAATGGATGAATGCTGTAAGATAGGGATTTCTTGCGAGAAATGAATGGCAAAGTATATATTACAACATAAGATTAAGCAGAATGATAGTGAAAAGTTTCTGTTGTAATAATGGTGTAATTTCTGTTGTAATTTTAGTAGTTTTTATTGTTTTATGTAGAGGCTGTATATGGAATGTAGTTTTGATAATAATTTTTGACATGTATTTTGCAGATGTGAGGTGGAATGTGGTGATTTTGCATGGGAGGCATTCATGGAAGTGATGCAAAGCATCTGTGTGATTGACAATATGAACCACTGGAAAGCTCTAAATGCCTCTGTGAAAAACACATGTTAAAGATGAAAGAAACCTGGGAACGTTCGCTTTCTTATTGGGTCGCCAACGAGGCAACAGGGGCAAGGCCGGGCCCCTGCCGTAGGCCCGGACTCCTTCCCTGGGGCACCCCCCCGCCCCTCCGCTCCAACCGGCTGCTGGGCAGTGAGAGGAGAGGCTGCGGGCCGAGGCCAGGCTGGGCTATGGCTGTGATTTCTAACATCTTGCTGCTACTAAGCCCTGCCCTGCCACTAGCCTGAGGCTGACCTGGGTCCACCAGTCCCCAGGAGCAACCCGGGACCAGGCCGGCTCAGCCAAGATCCTACCACCACTGAGATTTTTCCACAACCACCGGGCAGGAGGAGGAGAAGCTGGCGGCCCCCCCAGCCCCAGCTCCGGAGCAAGCTGCTGAGCCTGGCCGGAGTCAGGTGACCCCCTGCAGGCCGTGGGCGGGATATAAACTCTGTCAGTGCTTCAATCCTCGCACGAGTGAGAGAAAAGAACAAAATGCAGACTATGTAAAGGAACAACATGAAGACACCAAGGTCAGTGACGAAGAAGTCAAGTCCCAGATGGGAGGGATGAGGAGATGCCTTTTGTTTTAGGCTGAAGTCCTCTTAAGAAGATATAGAGAAGGACCCTTTTTCCCTATAACGCATGAAGGTATGGGGAAATAAAAGTGTTTAAACTGTAGATATCGAGCAAAGGCCTCCAAGCTAAAGTAAATAGATGTTAAAGTAGCTGTGATCCTATGAGAAGTTTGAATAGAGAAGGTGAGAAAATGATGAAGTTCCTGTGCCAGCAAGAAGAGAAGACCTCTATTCCTAGAGAGGAAGATAATTTCAGAGATAGATTATGAGGACCTTTGCCTTTGAACAGCTCATCTTTAACAGTATCCCATAAGTTGATGTACTCCATAAACACAGCTGTGGGAACAGCATGTGGAAAATGGGAAGGATTTCACAATTGCAGATTTCCCCAGGTGGCTGCTATTCTTGAAGAAATTGAGACCCATGAGAGAACTGTTTTATTGTAGAGAAGTCTCCATAACATTAACAAGAAGGACTTCTCTCCTTAAGTGAACTGAAGAAAGACTGTTCTAGAGGTGGTAAACTGACTGAAATTTTAAGTTTTGTTTCTTTACATTGTCATTGAGAAAGAAAAGGTTGTAGGGGGAGTGTGTACTGAAGGTTTTTTTCTGATTCTTATTACTCTTTCTTTTAGTTACTGTTAATAAATTTTTCTTTATACCATTTTAAAATTGTGAGCCTGCTTTGCCTTTCCCTTAATCCTATATCACAGCAGGAAATAAGTAAGTACATTCTAGTGAGTGCATTGATGATTGGCCAGCTCTGAACCCACCACACTAATTGGTGCATTGGCTGGGAAATCTCAAACTGGTGAACCAAAACCACTACAACAGAGTTGGGGAAAATGCTGTAAGGTTGTCCCAAAGGAGCAATGAACAAGGCTGCAAGGTGTTTCTTTTAGGGTTCTAGCTCTGTGTCTAAAAGTAGACTTGGTAGAATTAGCACATTATAAAGATCTGTGAGGACAGATAATGAGGCTGCTCATATTTCCAGTAAGTAATAAGAGTATAGCAAGATTTATGGAGTGGAATTTTAGAAGCTTTTGCTTTAGTGTATGACCAGATGGTGGTGAGAAGAAGAGTGGTTGGGCTTCCGCAGTGGAAATTGTGACTGACTGGGTGATGAAATAAAAGCATTTGGGAAAGGAAAGTGGGAAGGCGCTGGACTGTGATAGCTCAGAGATGGAGGAGTAAGTCTGGGATAGAGTCAATTTTTGCTACAACAAATTTCGGGCAACTGCCATGTGTAGGAGCTTTTTTTCAATGGTGGCACAGCTCAGCTAGAAAGTATGCATTGCAGAAAGCAGAATTCTGAATTGCGGGAAGTCAGGGAGCATAAGGACACATAGATTAAGGGAAAAGCTAAACATCAAGAGGCTCATCGTTAAATAAGCATCCTTCCTTTGATTTAGTAAGTGAGGTGGAAGTCATGTGAAAAAAAGTGTCCATGACATTCAGTCAGTTCCATAGCATGCCTATATATATCTGCATTGATTGAATTCAATGTTCATAAGATGCCTAAATTATTCCAGCACCTTTTTTGATAATCATTCAGTATTTTAAACACTGTGCTTTTTATGACACTTGGATGAATGCATGTACATGCATGTGTAATTAAATGTAAAGTATGATCTCCCAGAGGTACAGAGAGATTTCTGAGTGCTGATCCCATGGCTCAATTGATCTAATTCAAACCTAAGGGCTGATACTGTTCCTGCAGAAATAAAAGGAAGTGCACACACATGTTGGTATGGATGCACGCACTTAGTGGTATACCTGCACATACCATTGGACTGGAGTGTCTCAGTCACTCAGGGTGTGGTCTGTACACCAAGGACCCTTCAGTTTTGGGGCAAATCCTGGTATATTTGCCCCAACATGTTTCAGAGACATGAAGATATGGTAGAAACAGAAAAACCAGACTCTCAAAGTGGAGGGTGACCCTAACCTTAACTCCTAGCTTTGATAGATGGAGGAGGCCAGATGGTGATTAAAGGGCATTTAGTGTCAGGTCTTCTATTAACATAATTTTGCATTTCTTGAGCTGTTTCATTTTTGTTGTACTGTTAATGTTATTTAAAGTGCATTTGTTTGTTTTTTGTTTATTTTAGAAAAGAGATAAAGTTATGAATTTTGTAATATATCTATATTACAGAAATATATCTAAATTCTTGCAGCATTGAAGGGATTCAAGATCTGCAGCTCTGAGTCAGCCTCTGAGGTGGTAAGGCCAGCAAGGCAGGCAGATTTTTACCAGGTTGTTGCTTTGACTTTCTACCTCCTCTTTTCTTGTTCCTCTCACGTGATTAATTGGTAGGATTTTTTATCTTGCTCGTTTTTTTGATCTAGGTGTGTGAAAAAACATGTGCTTAAATGCCAGCTAGTTATTTTCCAGGGCTTGCTCTTTCTAAACATTCTCTGTTTTGTACTTTAATGCATGCTGAAATGTTCAATAATTACTGCAAACCTTGACATAAACATATGCACCTACAATTTGAGCATCTCACATTGCTTGTTATGAAAAGTGGGTTTTCAAGCTTTTGTTTGTTAGGCACTGGTAGCTTTTACCTTCATGATGTATCAGTGTCAGTGTCAGCAATGATCAGTGTCGTCTGTGTGTGCCATCATGCCTGATGCAGTGGTCTTATCTTTTGCAGGTGTTGAGAGTGTGACAAAATGCCGACTGCAATCCACTTGTCCTACTCATGCCAGGAAACAAGTCTGTGGGTGGAAAGTGGAAAGGGTGGTCTTTGCAGTATAAAGGAAGTCTCACCAGAAGACTCTAACTGAAAGGAAGTGCATATGGAAATATGCCATCACCCACACCCAACTTCACCAAAACCTCATGCAGCTGAAGGGGGTTTATGGGATCCCTGAAGCATAGCCACCCACAACGGTCATCAGACCAATTTGTGTGAGGTTTTTCTTAATAGTGCTTTGGGGTTTTTTTCCCCTCCTGTTTTGCTTTTTGACTTGTAGTCATAAGCTCTAACCTTCATGTATATGTCTATATAAATGCATACAGAGAGAGAGAAGATATGTACTTTTTGTCCTTTATCCTGTCCCTGTTCTAAAATAAGATGTCCCACAAAACAATTTCATCCACACAAATACTGAATTAAAAGTCCATCCTCCTCTAGGAGGAGTTGAATCACAGTCATGACTTGGCTAATACAGATACCATGATCTTGGGCCCTTGGTCTCAACCACAGCTGGCATCAGCAGAAATATAATCAAGACTGTATTTCACTTTTACAGTCTGGGGCCAAGTCCTCATTTGTTCTTGCTCTCTTTGTCGTAGTTTTTATTTAAAAGCTTATCATTGGATATCTGGATGTGAGACTCAGAGGCTTAACTGCTCTAGCTGGATAATATATTTTCAGCTAAGTATGTAGCTAGCCTGCTCTAAGTTTCATTAGAAGAACACTGCTCAGGTGCCGTTTTCAGATAACTATAAGACCACTTTTGATGAATTTCAATGCAGTAAGCTGAAAGCATAAGTTGTTGACATTTCTTTGAAAAAAATCTATTTCACTCAATGTGTTCTGCCCTCTTCCTGTGTGATTTTTTTCTGTGTATTTGCATTCAGTGCAGCTATACTTACATAAGGTCCAGCTAAAAATGGATTTTTAAGTCATTTGTGGAAGAAACAGTTCAGTTTGAATGAGCAAGCAAGTGAATAAATGAAGTTCTTAATTCCAACAAGTTGTTACCTTCAGTGGCTTGTTAAAAGAACTATGGACTCAAAAGCTCAGTTGCAAAAAAGATACATAGCATGTTTCCATCTACCCAGAGACCAGGAAAGCTGCCATCTGACAGCAATAACATATGACAGCAACAGCTATCACTAACACAAGCCATCCTCTTCTTCCTATCCTTTCCAAGCCCCTCTGTCTGCCACTGCACATGAGAAAACATAACCCAGTGCTGTGTGTGCTGCTTCCAAAGTCTTGCTCTGCTCGACATGTTATACTATGCTACGGGGTTTAGAGAATGAGGGAAGGCCAGTAGAGTTATCTATTAAGAAATGGAAATGCATAATGTGCGTTATGCGAATGGAAGCCAAGATTATGCCTTAGAGATGAATGCAGAGATGTGCAGTCACCTCAGACTTCACAAAACTGTATCTGAAATCCTTATGGTAGGATGCAGTCCAATTCACTCCTTAGAATGCAAGGAAAGATACCACCAAAAAAGGTTCCTCTTCATTTATTTAAGGTCAAAACTATCCAGACCTTCCAACATGCCACATCACTGAAGTTATCTTAAGATAGAACACAAGCAAAGCAAGGGAATGCAGCGTTCACGCTGAGTCCCTATCCTCCAATACAACAGTCATTTTGCACCACAGAATCAAGCCCTGTTCATAGGAATGCATGTGAGCCTGGCCCTCTGCCTTGCTGCTCACTTGCATCTCCTCCCACAACCCACATGCATCTGTGCCAGGTACAACACTTGCAATGGATCTGATGATCCAAACATAACAGACAGGTTGATTGTGGGGGGTGGGGGGGGTGGGAAATGAGGAGAGAGAAAAGTCTTCTAATTCCTTATGATTTTCACTTTGCCAAGAGGTAAACAAAACCCCAGAGGCACTATAGCCTTTAAAATTGCCATTTTTATCTGTGCTGCTCCACCAAGCAGCTTGGAGTGGTCCCCACAGTACCCTGACATAAAACCACAGGAGGGTGAGGTTCCTGCTTCTGCTGGGAGCAGAACAGGGAAGCTATTTATTTTGGGTGCATCTCTGAGCAGTGAGTCATGTTTCGACTGGAAAGTTGGCCACAGCTTTCTTGCAGATCTTTGCTGCCAGCAAAAGCTGGCATGCTACCCAATTCCTCCCAGCTCCCTTTCTTCACCCCCTCCCCCTTCTTTAGTTTGGGCTGCCTTTATATTATTAAAGCCCCCATTTCATAATAGTCACTGTGCCATGTTAACCTTGAGAGTAAGGGGGAAAGGACAGTGAAGGGTGTAGCTCCGTGCTTTAATGAGCATTTGGTGCTATAGCAGGTGGGAAAGGCTTTGGGGATCTGGGCAGATTAGAAAGAGAGGGGGCTCTAGCAGATGTTGAAGCAGGATGATGTATTACTGTTCACTCTGGGATTCAGACAATACCAGCACAAAAGTAGAACAGGAAAATGGGGAAAAAATTGATCCCTTCTGATGCAAACTGGGCTGGAAACCAGACATACTTGAAAGTGAGCATTTAAAAAAGACAAATATGTTTCCAGATCCAACATCTCCTCTCTGTTACTGACAGGTTTCTCTTCTAAAACACCATCCCAGGTATGATTTATTTTACATTAATTTAAGCCTTGAAGTGTTACATACAACTTCTCCTTCCTTTTCCCTCCTCTCAGGCAGTAACTGAAAATACATGCATCTAAACTTCCTCCTCACCAACACACCTCAGAGAGAGCCCAGGCAGGACAGCAACTGCAAATAAAGTTTCACCTACACACCAAAGGTCAGTAGCACTTAGAAATTCAAACCACTTTTTCTTCAGCTTTTATTGCAACTCTTCCAAAATATTGTAATGATGTGGTTCCCACCTAGCACAGTAAACTTCAAAGTAACTGACAGGTAATTGCTTATTATCTACATATATATAGAGAGATATATTTATATATATATGTCTCTGTGTGTGTATATGTATCAAAATTATGTCAAGAGGACTAAAAACCAGATTTAAATTATGAAAATTTGACCTACAGAGGGCTAACACTTCAAGAGGCAATGGTACATCTCTTGTAATAAATAGTCCGCAAAAGATGAAAGAAAGTCAGGCTTGGTTTTGACCTTGATTTTCTGGAATGCAAATCAAAGTGAGATACTAGGTGCACAGCAAATTGAAAAGAATTTTTTTTAAAAAACAGATACCTACGTGTGAATATAGGACCTTAGTTTTCGAGTTCTTAGTTTGGAGTCCCACTGGAGTTGAAAATCTAGGCCTTATTTCTGTTTCTATTTGCAAAAATGTTGCCAAGGAACTCACATCTTTCTGAAGTTTATTAGATAATTAAAATTGTGCTCTGTAAAATAATTTCAGATCAGCAGATCACCCACTTTTGCATTTTGATATGTGAGTAATACACAAAATTTGTGTTACTTGTTCTTGAATGGTACAGATCTATACACTAACTGATTAATGCATCTGAAATAGCTGTTGTAAAGGAGTTTATCTTCAGATTGTCCCACACTGAGATGTGGGTTGCTACACAATTTCTGAGAAGCATGTCAGCCAAAGCTTTCCAGCATCATGGAAATTCTTAAACCAACCCAGATTTCTGATTTCGGAAGGCTGCCAAAAACCCCAGCAACAAACCTTTTCCCTATCAGAAAAACAAAATGGAATAGTACAGCACATGACTATATCTATTATCTCTTATTATATGTAAGTAGTATTGCACTGGGGCTGGTTGCCCAGAGAAGCTGTGGCTGCCGCATCCCTGGAAGTGTTGGAGATCAGTCTGGGTGGAGTTCTGAGCAAGCTGGTCTAGTAAAAGGTATCCCTATGATGGCATGGGGTTGGGATAAAATGATCTTTAGAGTCCCTTCCAACCAATCCTTTCTATGATCCTATGATGTTATGACCTAGGCATTGTCTGTCAAGACAGGGAAATATTCTGTTTCCTAGAAGTACCACTTCAACATTTAGATGGCCAAAAAATGGTGGATAATAGGAATATATAGAAGTGAAAGGAAAGTGGAAGAGTTGGTGAGAGTTCATAGCTGTGAATCCAAAACTAAGCATGAGTTAGCAAGGACTTTTCTGATAACCATCAGCCAAAGTCTTCCACTTCCTGCAGGAACTGTCTGCTATACGCCTTCTCTGTACGTGTTGACGGTCAGAGATTGTGTTGATGGTCTGCTTACAGTTTCTGCCACTGAGGCCTTGCAGGTGATGGTAGAGAATATTCTCTGCTCCCATATTCCTCTTGCCTGGGGAAAAAGGGATGTAAGTTCACTCTTCAGTGGGAGCAGGGGGTGAATATATGAGTGAGGCTTTCTCCCTTGTTATATATATGTTTAAATAAAATATATTTTGTAAGTTTACTCAGCAATGTCATTCTTTTGCCTGAATTATTGGATTCCAATTAATTAAACAAAAAAAAAAAACAACAGTTCAGAGAACCTCAGTACTACATTCACATTGAGCATCCTCTTCACCCTCTGTACACTCTGGCAAGTACTAATGCAGGGAAAAACCAAATCTTTTTCTGGCACTCATCTCCTTTTTGGTACAGAACCCCCACACATCCACTTGTATTCTCTGATTTTATATGTGGTGTTTTTTGTTTATGTCTGGGAAAAATAACCAATCATAGAAGTAAATGAATAATGTTTAATAATGCTTTATTTGTAATCATGCTTTTTATGAACAAGTGCATTACCGACACATCATGTCGACATGATGATTGACACCCAAAGGCACAGTCTCTATAAGATTCTGGTTTTCCCTGTGTCCCTGGCTTAAACACACAAACCCCAAAATAACATATGGAATACACATGGGGTACTTTGAAACAGCGGCGTATTTATGATGAATTTTAATTTGTGTCTTCTTTTAGCATCTAGATGCCTCAAGTTTGAGCTGTGGGTTTTGCTAGTATACAGCAAAATGATGAAAATCAGAGTAAAATGGAAATTATGTGGCTTCAAGAACATCACTGAATTTTGGTTTAGGCATCAAAATAGAATCTACAATTTTGTGTTCTCCTATATCCACTGACCATCAGCCTCAAGAGAGGTGTCTGAAGCCAAATGCCTCCTTCCTTCTGTACCAGATCACCATCATTGCTGGACTCCAGCAGATAGGACACATCACCCACAGGCACTCATGGATATGGGTGGGCAAACAAAACTAGGAATTCTGAAAAAAATACAAGAGGAGAATTATGGACTCCTTTGCCATGGGAGATATATGTTACATATACAGATTCCTCTGGAGGCAGTGATCCTTGGACATCAGTAGAAGCTGTGATTTGAGAAAGTGAAAGGAAAAGGGGAAAAGGAAACTAATGGTGCTAAATAATTAGATCTATGGACACAGCTAAAATATAAGAAAAAATATTTGAAATATGGTTTGGTTCATTAGTATGCAGGATAAGCTTTGAGCAAAAAAAAAAAAAAAATCTCTGAAATGAAAGGGAAATATGTTTCATAGTGGAAAAAACCCACAAAACAATCTAGAAGTGCTGACTGGGAATAACAACAAAAGCCAGATGGCATAAAATGGCATCTTTAGGGATTATGAGGCATAAGGAGCTGTGCAGAAAAGCATGCTCTGAGTCCTTAACAATCTAACACCACTTACTGGGCATGCTCAGTCTCCTTAGATAGCCACATTAACTTACTTAATGTGCTCTGGCCTTAAAAGCTAGACATCTCTAACATTTAAGCTCCCTGCCCTTAGTAATCCCCAACCTTTTATCAAGCTTTGTCTGCTGTGCTGTTATATATCCTCAGGAATCCAGGATATTCAGCATTATCAGAAACTTGAAAGAGGATCCTTTATCACAGCACAAGTCCCCCCTCCACACCCTGCCGTAGGCATAAGACTCCTCCCCCTCTTTTGTTAATTTATTTGGAAGGGTAATGAAGCTTTAAGGTCCTCACTTAAGTTTCTTCTAGACAGACCTGCAATATCACTGAAATGTTCTCCCATCATAGGGATATAAAGGGACAGGAAATCTGTGTTCATCTACACACCCAAAATTATGCTCTACTGGTTGTGAGTATGATATTGGCTTATTAGAGAAATGTCAACTTAAATAATTCATTAACTTAATACTGTAACCAGTATTGAATTTCATATTTGTGAAAACTTAAGTTCTCTGTGCATTTAATTCCAAGAAGGCCTTGCCTATTCCTTTTCATCTTTCCATCACAAGGAAATAGTCTAACTGCAATCAAAACTGAGTCCAGTATAATTTACATTACAATCGTTAAAACTGCCATCAGTAGTTCAGACATCTAGACACCATATTCCATTTCTTTATGGAGATTTACAGAAAGAGCAAAGAAGATTTTCGTCTTAACAGCAAAGAAGATTTTTCTCCATAGACTATCAGCTTCTAAACTCAACCTTTTCTCCTTTCTTTAGTGATGGATTTATGCAAATAAAAAGAAGTAAATGAATCAGCTTTTTCTAGTTACACAGTAACCTGATGCTTATTTGGATGAAATCTATAATAGAAATACCATCCTGTGGAAAACCTCTGCAAGAAGCCTGTCGTATTTGCAGCTCTTTTCTTTAAACATGAGACAATATCTTACTTGTAACAGTGAGTCTGTAATACTAATTTCAGGACTTAGACTTTTATTTCTCACTCTTGAACAAAAGACATATAAATATGATGATCTGGAACAATATACAATTTTTTTCCAGATGGTTTGGATCCTATTGGACTGCAAACCACAATATTCAGGGATGAATAAGAAGTTTCCAGCATCACTGGAATTCTAGACATCCTGCTGAACCCAATTTTAATTAAAATTTAAGCTGTGCTGGCCTTACTTTGAAAAGCTTAGTTCACTGTTAAACATTACAGAATTTTTTTTATTTTTAAATGGTGTGTGAATTTTGTTACTCATTTAATGTGCCAGATTGACAGTCCTGAACCCTCCTGTACCCACAGAATGAGTGGAACAGTAACATAATCTCCCAAATGTTGTCTGGCATTGATGGGAATAATTTCACTTGGCTTCTAATTTTGACAGAAATAGAGTCACTGCACTGAGCAGGAAATGAACGTTCACAAGATAAAGACTCCCAAAGTACTGTTGAAAGATATTTATTTTATTGACTGTGTGACAGGTAGGAAAAGTATCTGGGAGTGAGGGAAGGGGAAAATGAGTACTCATATTTTATGTACAAATCTGAAAGGTGTAAAATCATTACATATCTGTCTGAGATTTCCAGTGTGAATTTTCCCAGTGTGAGACAACACCTAATATAACAGTATATCCCATTTCTAGTTATCTCCTATGGGTTTTGGAACACAGGGTACATTATTAATAAAAAAGAACATGGCTGTTCTCTGCTGTTATCTGTGAGTGGAAGATGAACCTGTAGAGCAATGGTAATTTTGTTCCATTTGTGAACAACCCAGAACTCTGTATTGCCTTAGAGTGTCAAACAGTTGACCTGGAAATCACCTCTTCTGGAAAAATAGCTATTACTAAGTCCCTTGTATCTTTTTCTTGAGAATCAGGAACAACTGAAACATGAAAAAAAATTTAGATGGGGATTTATGGATTCAGAGATGTCCTCATTAAGTTGTATGGAAAAAGACGAGGGAAATTGTGAGGCAGTTAATAAAAATGTCAGTTAAGAAAAATGTGGTTGAACCTGGGCAAAATGTGGTGCTAAATATTGTCTTTGCTTCAGTGGACCTGTCTGACACATCAGATTTAGCAATAGCCGTATATGCCTTTATACTCTGAGTCCTTTACCATAAGGATGGCCCTTTTAACATTTTGAAGACAGAATAGTTTAAGTGAATATCCATAAGAACATGATTACCAGAGGGAAATGATTTTAGTGCAAGTTAATGGAAACCACATTACATGAGTAAATTATTTTACTGCAAGCCTCTGAAAACCACATTACAATAGTCAAACAATCTCATTTCAAGTCCACTGAGACCACATTAATAAAGCCATTATCAAAGTAAACCAATTTCAAGTGAACTCTGTTGGGATTTAGTTTTAAATGGCAACAAGATTTCAATGCATGTTGAGAAAAGCCCCTTGAAATGCTATTATGGTGTAATGTCAAACATGCAATCAAAGTTACAGGGGCCAGCTACAGGATTATTTAAAAAATAGTAGCAGTTTTTTCCAAATTCTGCTAATTTGACTAACAATTTGCTATTAATTACCATTTGTGTTTTATTTATTTCTTCATTTCGAACGTGTGACATGCGTTTGTTAGAAAGCAGTACATGGAAAATGAATTTTAAAACATTTCAATAAGCCATTATGACAACCCAAAAGGCAGTAATCTCATTCAGCCACTTGTAACAAGCCCACATAAAATATTTTGGGATAGAAAAGCTGCAGTAAGTCCTTATCCCATGTGCCAGGATCAATAATCATCACACACTGAGAAGAGCACTGGGCTTGTGACTGAATTAATTGCAAAGTAGACTATGTACAGAAGAAGGAGGAAAATGGAGAGCCTGAATGCTCCCTTTTGTAACTGGGAAAATATGTTGAAACTGCACTTACATCAAACAAGATTATATTAATCAGTTATACATACATCTAGAGGCAAAACCTTTCCCACATAGAAATGACTGCAGGTGATTCTTTCACTTTTCTCCTTCGATTTTTTCCTCCAACATCCTTTGTTGTAACTACTTCTATAGAAAAATAATCTTAAACCATCAAAAGCTGAAGAAAACATTTCTTCATGTGTTTTAGAGATGGTTCCAGACACTCATCTTTGATGGATCAGTCTCAGTATTTGTGGGTCCTTTTCACTTTGTAGATTGACCAGCCATGAAGCTTAAACTGCAAAATGCATTTTTGTGAGTCTACAGTCAAACTTAACAGATATCAGCTTAGCGCCTCAGCTCTGCCTAACTAAATTTAAACTTCCCTGATGCAGAAGTCAAAATATTTAGGCATGAGAAGAATTCTGGCTTAAATCATAGATACCTCTAGATTTAAAACATCTATACTTTTTGGTATGGGGGTGAAATATTTTCTCTGCAACTTTAGAAATACATTCTAATTTAACTTCAAGAGCCAATTTTTTTTTTTTGTGCCTGCTATACATAGAAATGTCTTACAAATGGTAAATAATTTCAATGTGTACCTTTAGATATTCTTCTTAAGTATTAAAACTTTTAAAGCATACAATAATAATAAATTATTGTATGCTTGAAAAGTTTTAATACTTAAAAAAGCTTTAATACTTTTAATACTCCTGTTTTTCTCTGTCAGCTATCTTTGTTGGCAGAGAAAACCAGGAGTTCAGGTACTGTGTCGATACAGATAAATTAGTAAAGTGCTAACAATTGAAAAAAATTTTCTATTCAGATGAGAAAACAAATCATCATTCCTAACATATCACTGATTGCCAAGATGTAGATGAAGATCTTGAAAAAAATTACAATAGAGAGTATTTTAATAGAACAATCTGTTCAAAACCACTACATTCATAGATTGTAGCTGTTGATCTTTCATCTGTTCACTAAGTTTGTTTAGGAAGAAGAAGAAAAAGAAGGGTCTCTTGGATACTCCTGAGTGGCATATTACTGATAGCCAGCACAAGAATTAACCAATCAGATTAACTAATAGTGTATATCATGAAAAGAACCCATTCTGACAATCCTACCTCAAAGAATTTAAAAACTGTAAGATTTGTTGAAGCCAATATAAATTGTGTCCATCCTTAGAAATATACAAGTATTTAAGTTATTCATAAATTTTTCCTGCTTTGCATTGTGACTTAGGTATGTTAAAAAGGTGAAAAAATAATAGTTGTTGAAAATCATAATTTTCCTGCTGATTTGCCAGCTGTTTCTATAAACCACCCCACCCTCCCCCCCCCAAACATACCAGCTGGTAAATCTGAGTGCAATCCACATCAGTGAAGTTCTAGGTTTAGATTCCACTGAACTCAAGTACAAAAATATCTTTAATAAATACATAATTTTCTATCAAGTATAGGCTGGTTTTGGGGTGAGTTTGTTTTTTTTTTTTTTTTGTTTGTTTGTTTTTTAATATTTCTTAAGTGATATCAAAGCAAGTACATACTGTACATTTACTTATGAAAATCCAAATATCTCTGACAGAGAATTGACATCCCTGCTTGCACTTCTCCTTTTTATGTTACTGTGACTATTGCTGATGGACCAAAAATTTATTATTTAATGTTATTTCATTTAAAAGTGATATTAAGATTTTAAGTTTGAACATGTATTTTCATCACTTCTTTACTGCAGTAGATCAAGCTGACGTGAGGATTTCAAATGCAATACAAAATAATAATCAGAGCAAAAGAAAAATGAACGAAAGAAAGTTGATTTCTCAAAATTCTTTTGTGACAAAGAAAAAATGAAATAAATACAGCCCACAGTCTTGCACAGAATGGAGATGTATCACAGGACGGAGTTCTCATCCTTTTGCCATTTTCATGCAAGTCTTAATCTGGAGTGTGCATATTTTCATTACTTCTAAAAGTTGAAAGAAACAAGAAATCAAGTCCAGTAACAACAGCAAGAACACAGCTATATTAAGTTCAGTGAGACATGAATACTTATGAGTTTATATTTAGAACTAGTTACTTCTAACCACAGAAAATTCATCACTGTTGATTTGTTGCAGGAAGAAATTTCTCCATAACAATGTTGACTCACCACGTTTCTACAAAAAGAAAAAAAATCCCCTTATTAATACAAATTAAAGAGTGTGGATTTGCTTTTCAGAAACTTGTTCTCTTGTAGTCCATAATGGATGTATTTCAGTGTACTGGATAAAAGCAATCACATTGGTGGGTGTCACTGTTGAAAACTTCTGGTATGCATTCTGTCTTTTTTTGTTTCCCACTGATGCACAAAAACTGACTCAACAGCTTTGTGGCAGTGTGCAAAAGTTGCAAGGGATGCTTCAACGTAAAAAAAAAAATCAAAATGGTAGAATTTCAGCACTGAAAACCCTTCTGTCTGAACAGGAGGAGAGAATTTTGAGTTAGAAGCATTAGGTGTTGGATTGTCTCACTAGTAGAGGAAACACACTAAGCCACTAGTGCAGAAGAATCAGTCTTGAAACAGTCATCTGTGGAAAGCAGTTTGCTGAAGTGCTAACATGATCCGGAAGCATTTGTAGGTTACTGCTGGGAGCTGAGCTCTGTGTTGGAAGGGAATATATACAAGCAGCTTCTCTGGAATTTAGTATTTCCAAGCCGTCATTGAACAGAATAGAGACACAGACTAATTTGTGTTAAAAGCAGTCCTCAGATCATTTGAAGATACATGTTAGCCTTGAAGACTGCAAGACTACAAAGACTGCTTTAAGTATGGCTGGCAAGCCTCTGAAGCATGTAGGACCCTGCACACCCAGCCATGCCTTGTGAGTTAGTACACTGGGTTAATAGACTCCACAATTTCTGAGGTGGACAGAAGGTAGGTGGAAATGATACCTACTATGTTTATGGTCAGTCTTAATGCTATTTCTGAGTGTCTCTGATGCATTCAAAGAAAGGGGGGAAAAGGGACAATTTGATAATATTGAGAAGATGGAGGAAAAGCTTGGATTCAATGCTCATGTAGACATAAACCCTAGTCTGAATCTCAACAAGATCTTTATTACTATCAGTTGTAATTGGAAATTGGGATATATTTACTTCCCTTGATTTCAATTTCTGACTTTGGAAGTCAAAAATTCTCCACTCAAGGCAGGGAAATATTTTTAGCAGCTTTGATGTATTTGCACATTTGCAGGTGCTGTGATCACTGTGTGTGTCATGTAGCCTAGTTGAGTCATAAGCTGTGGCTGTGACAGTTGTAATGAGCTAAACAAACATAAATCAAAGGGTGGCAATAGCATAAGTGAATGGAGGTTTGTCAGGATAGGAACAACATACAAAATTCCATCCTACCCAGGAACCAGTATTGAGTCATTTACTTAGGCCTCATTTTGGAGTGGTTGAATAAAAAAGAAAGATGAATGTGGTGGAAACAATAAGAATTTGAGAAAACTTTAGCACAACTGTAACATTCCATGGTAGTCTAAATCAGCCATGTTGTCACTGGAAATTGTCTTTGCTAAGGATGTAAGCAAAGAATCCTTTAATGGGAGTGTCTCTAAACTAAAAATTGAATTTTTGAGGATGGGCTAAAGAAATTTCCATCAGCTCTGCTACTGTAATTGGAATTTTAGAAGCATCACATTTGAAAAGTTGAAAGAACATATATGAAGATAATTTAACATTTTAGAGTGGAGTGTACTGTAGAACAATATGTTTAATGATAGTGAGCAAAACTGACACCAAGTACATTAGATAATTCCTCAAACTTTGTGGAATTAATTTAATACTCTTCTATTGTAGCGATAAAAATGATTAATTTCCTTAGAAGGGAAGAATATAGCTTTTTGAGAGGC
Organism: Molothrus ater; assembly: GCF_012460135.2. Classification (NCBI taxonomy): domain Eukaryota; kingdom Metazoa; phylum Chordata; class Aves; order Passeriformes; family Icteridae; genus Molothrus; species Molothrus ater. Next base: position 59,051,159 of record NC_050511.2, read on the forward strand.
ATCAGATATTTTGAAAAAAAACAAAGCAATATATTTTCAGTAAATGGAAGATATAATATATGTTTGAATTATATAGGTGTACATGTCAGCTGCAGCACCTTCTATCCAAATGTGGACAACTTCAGGCAAAGTTGTGATGTAATCTGAAACTGTTTTGAAAATCACTCAAGCATTCAAGCCAAAGCATGCAAGCCAGGCAACCATAGACTCATCAAGGTTGGAAAAGTCCTGTAAGATCATTGAGTCTAACGATTAACGCATCACTCCCACCATGTCCAGTGCTAAATCATGTCTCAATTGTATTCACATTTTTTGAACACATACAGGGATGGTGAATGCACCCTTCCCCCATTTCTTCTCTTTCTAGGGACTGCAATTTACTTCAGAACTTCACGCACCAAAATGGTATGAAAAGACAATGTTCAGGTCTGTAAAAAAACAGTACCTGTTTTCTGATTTGGTGTCTTTATCTCAGCCTGACACCTTTAAGATCACTAGAATCATGAATTTCATTCCACATCACTCCCATGTCTATTTTTTAGTGCAGCTGCTCAGAGAATAGTACATAGATGCAATAATTCTTCTCAAACTTTGTTTCAACCTTAAATGCACCCCACTAGGATTCGCAATGCCTTTGTCCTCCTGCCCTGGATAAAGACAGGCAAAACAGACATTTGGTGTTTCCCCAAATGTGGTTCTTCATTCCATTACATGGATTAAAAAAAAATTGAAGTTGAACCCTTCAACAGATAAATTTTAGAGATCAATTTCAATTTCAGATGAATGAAGCTGCAGGGTATATCTAAACCATGATTATTTCACCTATGCAGTAGCAAAAAAGAAAAAGTGCAAATAAAAAATATGTTTAATACTACTGATGTAGAAAAGCATATTGCATATTTATAAATAGTACTAAAGATCAGATTTAACAGAGAGCAAAATCTGATCTGCATTTGACTTCAAAGCACAAAGACTATGTGTTACTCTGTTCAGGTTATTTCAACTCTGCTTACTATGAATTTTATAAAACACCAAATGCTACCAAGCTGCCTCTACACTGAATACATCAGTAAAAGAAATATGATAAAACATCTCTATGTAATTACCTACCTAGTAAAATTTTTAAAACTAATTCCTTGTCAGAAACAGGTAGAAACTTTTGTAATGTAAAGCATGCATTGTCAGTGTTCTGCATATTTAAATATGTGAGAATTTAGATGCGTAACCTAAAGAAGTTTACAGCTTTTAAACAATGTGATGCATAGATTCAGGTTAATTGCAAATGGGTGAAATACTGCAACAAAATTCACAAAGTCCACCACTGAAGTCTCTTCCAAGTTTGAACTTGGCAACATTTCATAGTTCCTGGTTTTTTTTCCAGATGTGCTCTTATCTGTTCATCTTAACCCACACCTTTTTTTTTTTAATTAAAAAAACCCAACCAAACAAAACAAACAAACAAACCCTAGTGTAAACTCCTGTTTTCCTTTAGTGACCACTCCAGCACTCCTACTTTTTGGACACAAAATTTGTCTTTCCTTTGTCTTCATTATTTTACAAATCACAATCTATTTAAAGCTATGATGCCTGTAGATTTTGCCAAGATATTTCTGCCTTCATGAGGTTTACTTAGTGTCTTTGGAAATAGATTACTGATGCTTCTTATTGTAGACTAGGAATCTAAGTTTCTCTAAACAAAGACTAAATCTTTGTCTGGATGTTCAGGGCAAAGCATCATCCCACTCCAGTATCCTGTTTCTCTCTATGTCTGCATGCAAGTGGTTTGAGACCATGCAACATGGTTGTTGCCATTTCTCCTTCGCTAGCTATTGACTAGCATAGAAATCCCCTATACTTCTTCTGAGGCTGTTTCTTTTGCTCCCTGATCAAGTGAATGCCTAAGAAATACACCCTGTCTTTAAAAATGCACACACAGTAATTCTTATCCAAACAAAACATACCTTTTTTTGATTTTTCCTAAAGTGTCTATATTTGTGCCTGGAAAGGATAGCTTCTTCTTAAATAACAGTCATGAATCATACCTACTTGGAGGTTAGTTATCTGTTCACTGAATTTTTTCATTATAAAAGGAAAAAAAAATATAAAATATGTTCTGACCCAAATATACAAGAGGAAAAAATGTTATTTTATATATGCTAAAATTTGGCATAAGAGATGTCCTCACCACTGAGGCTTTTTATGAAGTATAAGCACTTCTTCAACATTTGGTTAGGGTTTTTTGTTTAGTTGTACACATATCAGCTAGCTATCTGTGGCTGTTAGTAATGTGATATTTATGATTAATGTGACTACTTATGATTTGTGCATTAGAAATTACCTGGAATTTTGGCAGGATTCTTATTTTATTCTTGAAAATCAAATGGCTTTTGTAATATGTAAAAAAAAGGAGGAAAAAATAAAAATACAAATGTATCTGATCACATCTATATAGAAATTTGTACTCATGTTTAAGCATATACTTAATTATAAATGATACATTTCTTGTAGATAAGGACAAAAAATTGAACTATCACTTATGTATAACCTTAGAGCAAAGGATTGGTGCCAACTGCTTTTGTTTCCACTCTCAGAAACAAGAGAAAGAGTAAGAAACTTGCTAATGCACATAGAATGTCTCATGCTGGAGCTCAGAGTCCTGCTTTTAGCTACAGACAGAATTGCTGGATCAGATGAAAAGAAAAAAAGAAAAAAAGAAGGATGTTTCTCCAATGGTTCATAATCTCCAAAAATGCTGGTTCCAGAGAAGATCTGCAAATGAGCACAGGATAAGGTTTGTGAGTTACACCCCAATAAAAAATTTTACAAAGTGAGAATTATCAGTACCGTTATAGATTGCTGCCCTTTCACTTCACACAAGCCATGTGCTTGTGGAGAACTGATCCTTCAGAAAATGTTTCCTACCTTGCCTCCACCAGCAGGGATTAAGGGACTAAGGCTCATTAAACAGCTCATTAAAGGACTAAGGCTCCTTCCTACAAGCCAATATTTTCAGAAATGGAACCTGTACAGAGACAGCTTGACAAGCATTGAAAGTTGTTTCCTCTTTTGATTGAGTACATTTTCTTCATTATATGAGGAAGGAATTTGTTCTCAAGCATTTTTATGTAGTGCAGGCATTGAGATACTCTGTCACAGATTTCAAGGTTTGGACAGATTGAAACCTTGTTTGAATTGTCTGATAGAAAAAAGGCAGTTACAAGCACCTAGCTATGGAAATGTATAGCCCATCTCAAGAGCAGGAATTAAAAGCTTAATTACTTTTTAAAAGATGCAATGGTATTTCTCTGCTCAAGGAAACAATTTAGGAAATACCTTGGGATCATGACTCTAGTTTTCACTTCATCCCAGGAGCATTTTGGTGGGGCATTGATCAGAGCAGATTCTGGGCAAGTGCAACTATATTCACAGTGGACATCAGTAATCAGGTGGACCTGAAGGTAGGCAAGGAGAGGTTTTCATTTAAGACTTCTGTGACTTCAGAAAGGATGTGTCTTGGAAAGATGATCAATAAAATGCCGAGCTCTTCGGGGAGGAAACTGGTGTGGTGCTTAGCAAGAGGTAGATGACTTTGTCCTGGTACTAGCATGAGGACCTGTAAATACTACATTTCTCACATTGACAGTGTCTCCAAGTCTGTTTGTCAAGTCACTGGCTAACAAAACCTATTTCCCAGACCTGTTTCAGATTGTCTTATCTCCAATCTCTTAGGATTAAGAGCACATATTTTTGGACTCTGCAATTTTAAATTCTTTTATATCTATTTCTAAGTGTTACAGTTATTAATGCAGGGGGTGTATGGAGTTAAATCAATACTGCAAGAAGCATGAATTTTATGTTGTATTTTAAACTTCATGTTTGTGAATTGTTCTCTTCTGAGTGGGTGAATAGTGCTATAAAAAAATACATTATGTTCCAAGGCCTGTCTCTGCTTGGAAAAATATGTATTTATTTACTGTATATAAACATCAAAAGATGTCTTGAAAAGATGGAAAGGGGATAATATTACCGCAAAAATATTTCTCTAGAGGACAACATTGAATATTATTGAAATGTTCATGGCAAACAAAAATGTGAAGCTTTGTTTCATATAAAACTATTTTTTCTGTTATGACATGTTAATATCAGTCCCACTGTTTTCCTTATGAGATCTGTGTTGGGCACAAGATACCCTGTCTGAACAGAAGTGGCTGCTAACCAGGCCACTAGCACTCATGTGTTGAATTTAGATTGGCTAAGTTGTGTAAAAATATTTTTTAGTTTTGTGGAGTTGCAGAAAAACATTTTTTGTTCTGGGCTATATATTAAACAAAAGTTGTTTCTTCAGTCCAGCAAAAGAAGCCTGGATCTCTTTGGCCACTACAGTACACCTGCTGTCTTGCTTTCCATTTAGTGGTTTTTATTTTTGTGTTACTGTATTTAGAGTAGTTTTCAAGATATGTTGGGTGCATGTTTTCATCCCAACTTATATAAATGCATGCCATAAAAAGATACACAGTGGTGTATAAGTACTGTTCTGTTACACGATAGAGCAATTTGGTTGGTTCAAATCAAAAAATCCTTGAAAAATTTTAGCCCTCAAATACAATCCTTTCACTTTGCAAAGGTAAAAATCTAAAAATTAAAAAGGAAAACCAGAATGAAACAAGCTTCATTTTAAAAAAACAAAACAAAACAAAATTTTAAATTGTGAAATGTTAAATGTTTCATCGTCATAGTTCATTAAAATTAATTCTTGCATTTTTTATGGACAGGCTTGAAACTTTATCTGCATTGGGAAAAGAGAATATCATTTACAAAAGTCTTATCCCCCAAAACAAGCCAGTTCCATCCTCCAGTTCCTACTGCTGCTGTAAGATTTGGCCTCTACTCACAAGTCTTGCAGAGCATCCTCACCTCTGTAAACCAGACTTCCTGAGGAAATGTTCCAATGTTCCTGGGCACAGAATCTCAAATATTTATACTTCAAAAGCAATGGGTTTGGTTTCCCAGACAATAGCTGGGTACTGTTGCTGAGTTAGATGGGAAAGGAAAAATGTTAGGAAGCAATTTTTACACAATTTGCCTGTTTTGAAGGCTTGGAGGGTTTAAGCAAATGGATAAGGATTTTTTTCTTCTTCCTGGCTGCAGTGGTAGATGCTGGTCCCAACCATTTTAAACCTGCAAGTGTAAATAAGTCTACACTATTCATCTGGGACCCCACAGCTTGGTCATTTGACACATTTCTTGGTGTCACAAAATGTTTGTATGGATGGGAATTCAGGTTTTTCCCCTTCCAGTCTGGTTCTTTTACCTTCTGAATCAATCGACCTCAGTTACAAACAAACAAACAAACAAACAAACAAACAAACAAACACAAACAAAAAATCAAACCAAACAAATAACTGAAAAATTGTTTCAGTAAACCTTTTGACATTGGTGTAATTACAGTCCCTGAGGCATGAATAATATTATTCTATGTAGGTTCTGACAGCAGAAATAGAAACTTCCCCACCAGCAGTTTCATGTAAAGAGCAATATTTAGCACAATTCTAATGAAAATGGTGAGTTTCCACTGTACAGATCATATTGTGGTACTTGCAAAGCATGTCTTCTAAATCTTTCTTGACAGTCATAAATATTTCACATGATCCTGCAAAGGGTCTGGGTAAAACATAAATTGCTGAGATTGTAACAAACAAAGTGGTGCACTGAACGGGAGATAAAAGTAATTTGTAGAATGGTGTTATTGGACATTTGGGATATCAGAAATGGCTGTTTCTTTCAATCACCCCTTGGCAAGCTGCTTAGGACTATCTGCTCTATGAGATATGTGCTTGGGCAAGAAAATAAGTGAAGGATTTGCCGTGCTCTGGATGTCAGCTGGGCAGCAGGATTCACCCTTCAGTGCACAGCAGCATGCCTTGTCCTTGTCTTGGGCAGTGGGAAGAGGGAAGACCACCATGCTCTTCTGCCAAGCACTGTGTATGAGGTTTTAACATGTTTTAAAATAAGGAGCATGCACACAAAAGCTGCTTGTGATGATCAGGCTCCAATCTGTGTTTTCCACGATCTCTAGCCAGAGAGGGCTGCCACTGTAGACAGTTTCTGCTGGGAAACAGGTCAAATAATTCTGTATGTATCTCCTCCAAAGGCAAAACAGTGGTATTTAAGTCAAAGGATTTGTGTTTATTTTATTAACATCAAAGGCTTTTTTATTAATTCCATCTTTTTCTTTTAGTTTTGTGTTGGAATCACACTTTGTTGTAAACATTTAGGAATGCAACTGATAACCAAACTACTAGCACAAAATTTATAAAATCAGTGTGATAAGCTCTGAATATTTTATTGCAAAATAGCCATAGGCTTTCTGGAGAAGAGAACAGTAGTTCAAGATGTAAAACAAACAGTACCATAGTCAAAACTGCTCACTTGAGAAAGTAAGATATGGAGAATCAAAATGAAATACAGCCAATACCAAATTCTCTAGTCCTGTAAAAATTACCTTAAACTATTATATAGACTGTGGACCTGATCAACAATGCACAGAACATGTACAGTAACATTTATGGCTACTAATGTAAGAGGACTACTAATGTAAGAAAAAAAAAAAAAGAGGAAGAAGAAAGATATGGATAGATACAAGAAAAGGCAATTTCTACAAATTAATGAATTTGAATTAAATAAATCTCAGAAGGCCAAGGAAATTAAATATTAGTCATCTGAAATCTGACAGGTGGTTTTGAGAAGTTGCAGAGAAGAAAAATGGAATAAAAAGGTATCATTTCATCCATTCTTAAAGGTAGCTGAGTAATATTAAAAGGGAAAAATATCTTTCAGCAATTGCACAATAAAATAAACAAGACAAACACACTTAAAAACACTGATGAGGACTGCCTGAACACATTGCATACTTTAATTGTCATGGTTAAATACTGGCACATTATTCACCCATTTTTCCCTCTATTAATATAAAAATGAGAAAAAAAACATATCAGAGGATCCTGATCCCACATCGAGGATTCCGTTTTCTCTGACTAAATGTCAGATGTATCCTAAACTAATAGGTATGGTCCAAAGTCTAGTATAGTACTGGCTCTATCCTCATTCTGCTATAGCTGAATTTTCTAATATAAAATGGTGAAGGCAAGAATGGGAATTCTGTCATGACCACACAGAGTCTTTGAGAGTTGTTTTCTTCATTTTTACACAAAACAATTAAAAAGCACTATTTACAGGGGAAAAACCTATTGAGAACAACAAGAATCTACCAAAACAAAATATCCTGCTACAGAGCAATTCTCCCAATAGGTCTGAATGGAGCTTTTAAATGGCTATTTCACAAAATACGAAGAGGAATAAAAATACAAAACGAATAACCAAAAAACCCCAATAAATTTATTCTGGGGTTTGACATTTAGATTACATTAGCAGGTTTATATAATAATGCTCTAGCAACCTCTCTACACACTATTTTGTTAAAGTTTTGACAGCAAGTTTTGAATATGAATATTAAGTAAATATTCCTGAGTTACATTATGTGTGTCAAAATTTTAATTAAAAAGAAGGAAGTACTAAATTATATAAAGTTTATGTAGGTATCTGTCTGAGGGTGATGTTATGATGCTTCTATCCCCAATCGTGTGTTCTGTATATGCTGGATACCATATTTTGTGCCTTCAAAACTGGCTGAGAGCGAAGGCGGAGAGAAGAAGCATGGAGTTTTGTTATCAGCTGCACTCTCCTCCACAGTCTGCTGCAACACAGAAACCCACTGTTGATGTTTGGGCATGGACAGGACAGAACACCATGCTCCTTTTGCTTTTTAATTAGTTAGTTAGTTTAGCTGCTGAGGTAGCCCGAGCTTTCCCTAGACTGTTTTTTTTCTTTTTCTTGGAACCATTTGAAACTGCTACAGACCAGGACCCAAGGAAACACCAAGAGCTCACACTTTGCACCTGATGGGCCTACTCTGCAGCCTTTCCCAGCGCTGGAGGGACTGATAACAGGGCAGCCACCCAATGAAGAGACTTTCTGGATTTGTAATCTCTTCAGAGCAGCAAATGAGCTTTGTCATCTGGAATTGTTAATTTTTTGTGCTAGGGAGTGCTTGGCCTGCCAAATAAACAGATTTTTTCCACCTCTCTCCAAGGAAATTCTTTTCCAAATCGGTTGGGGTGAGGGGCTGTGTGGATTGGCTTTCTGGGGGCGCCCCTTTTGGAGATTTTCTCCCAGATTTCCCCTAAACCAGGACAGCATCCCAACAATACAATGATACAAATTTTATGCAGGTGTTATTGGGTGAAAATCTTTGATTTTGCACTAAAAAGGCAGCCACTTTGGTAGATTTTTCTGGTGTGAAAACAGTATCTACAGATCTGCTTAAAACTTTATAAGCACCTTTATAAGTATAGAGTAAAAGAAGACTTTTTGTTTCATAAACCAGAATGAAAATTAAATCTAGTTTTTGGATCTTTTAAATATAATTACCAAGTAGTATGCAGCTGATGCAGAGTTGCACATGAAACAGTGTTAAGGAAAAATAATCAAGGTATTTCTACCATGCAATAATAAGTACTACTGATCAGTTTTGCATCTATATATACAGATACTTTGTGTCTTATTCAGATCAAATAAGAGCCCAAAATACTGCTCTTCAATGTTTGTTATACTTGTAAAAATCAGTTATCTCACGTACACACAGGAAACTTTCAGCTGCGAAGAGGCAGACACTGACTGAAATACACTGCTTTTTGTCTGCATGGAAAAGATCTGACATAATAGTTCTTATGTAAGAGTATTGTATGGTATTTTCAGCAGATCTGAGCAACAATTAAGAAAAAAACAGTTTAGGGTCAGGAATACACTAACAATATCTCTCCTATCTCATCTTGTACAAGAACCTCAGGCTTTGCAGTTTCCTGTGTAGTTTTAGTATTGCAAAGAACTTTTCTAGATGGTGGTAATAAATATGGCAGCATGAGATGGTAATAACCTACATTCACACTTTCAAGAGGGAACATTTTACTATGATTCTATTAACTCTCAAAACTATAAACCTTTGATTATTGACAGACTTTGCAGAAATAGCATTGCACTGTTATCATAAACATAGTTTTGAGATGACCGTTGCACAGAGGAGGAGATCAAGCATATGCCTTAGACAACCTATTTTTATGCAATATTTTATATGTATATAGGGATAGCAATCGTGAAAAGTCTTAGAAATAGAGTCCTGGACACAAAAAGTGTTTAATAATTGAGCAGATAGGAAGAAAAGAGAAGCCAAAAAACTGCTTATCAATATGTGTCAATCTTAGTAAGGATTGTCTTAATAGACAAGAAAAATCAGGGGTCATGTAATTCATGCCACTAGTATTTGAAATTTTTGTTGTTAACTTTTTTAGTGTCTATAAAAGAAAGAAGATGAATGGCCACTATGTACTTGAAGTTTAGTCTCTCTTCCCTTTTGTGCAAGATTTTTCATTACTTGATTAAAATCTGAGTTCTTTCAGAATTTCTCCAGTCCCAGGACCTAGAAGATTGTTGCTCTCACTGTCAAAGAAGAGATTATCTCCAACATGCAGTACACATGGAATGCAATTGCCACGTCTTTACCAACCTCCCTCTGCTTAGTTTCCCAAGTTTAAATTTTTATCACAGTCTATAATTTCTATGATGGTCTTATTGATGATATATTGCCTATTGATCTTCTTCTGCAGAATGCTGTAATGATATTATGTCACTATCTGTGTGCTTTTTTTCCAGAAGGACTTTCTAAATGAGAAACCAAAGACAAACATCTTTGTTTCAATTTTTCCTTTGCTTCCTTTTTATGGCATAGTCTCTTTAGTCTGTGTGGAAGAGAGAGGAAATAGAATCGAGCTACAGGCTGTGGGATGCACTTGCAGAATGCCATGGCAGCACAAAGAAGCTTGTCTCCACATGACCTTGAGGGAAGGAGATACAATAAGGCAGATGCCCGATGGAAAGGGTCAGCCTATATAAAAACATTAAGAAAGCGTGTTGCTGACGTGGCAATGAGTGATAGGTTGCTTAGAAAAAAACATATAAGGAAATACTGTGTCTTGAAGAAATGTATAAAACCAGTTCATTTCTCTGAATAAATGTCTCAGTATCCCTGCTGATCTGAGTCAGTGTCTTGGTCATTACAAATGGTGGCCTGTATCAGGGGCTTGGTAGACAACTAGTGGTTGAACTGATAATGATGCTCTGCTAAATGCTAGGGCGGCTAAAACAAAGCCCAGGGACTGAAACAAAGTGCATGGCGCTGATTGACCTTTCTGCAGGACAGAAGGTAAGCAGCCAAGAACTATGGGGAGTGGTGTATCCCAGAACAAAAGGATGTCACTGAAATGTTGAAACAGATTTTGAAAATACAGAGCAGGAAAGTCGAATCTATAGATTTAAAAGACTGTCATTCAACTTTCAATAGTACCAATGTTTTTGACCCTTGGACATGGGATGCTTTAGGGAATGCTGTGTGGGACTGAATTATGAGAGCTGACAGAGTGCTGGCAGAGCTTTTGTGCTCATGGCAGACTGTGTGCAAGGCACTCATGGCACATGTGGCACTGGAAACCAGTGAAAGAACACTTGTACCCACCTCGGTAGCCATTCTGGCCCCTTCTGTGCCACCACTGAGCAAAACACAATCTTAAGTCTGTTGGGGCTGTGGAAGAACCAGAACATAGCCCCTGGTCCCCCAGTCCTGAGGGGGACCTGGATCTTTTCCACCCCAATCTGTATGGTCAATGGGTGGTGGTGAGAAAACAAGATGCCGCAAAGGGGGATGTGGATTTAAAAGAGCTTGCACCACCCTGCACCATGCAGAATTGGCTGGAGCACTGATGTAGCAAGTGGTGGGATCTGGGGCAGCCGATCTCAGCAGTATATTCCTTCTCTGCCTGTGCTCTGCAAGAGTGTAGCAGTGGCAGCAGCAGTGATAGGGGGCATCTGAAGCTATGGTGTGTCAGAGCAGTGGCAGTGAGCACATGGCAGCAAGTACATGGCAAAGCCACTCCACAGCAGTGAGCATATGGCTGAGCTGGGGGATGGCAGCAAGAAGCAGGCCAGCATCTCAGTCGGTCCAACAGAAGGAATGTTGCTCTCTGCATGTGAGAAGTGAGGAGGCAAGCCTGGGCACCTGGCAGCACCAACAAATGGATGACCACTGCAGCCATGCAGCAGCGCCAGCAGCAGTGACAGTGGCGGCAGCAAGTGGGCACAGATGCAAGCTTGGCGGCCAGCCATCACTTGGCAGGTGGTAAGTGCGGACTGGACCCCTGCTCATGGGGTGGCACCATGCAGACCTTCCTGAAGGGGAAGCAGGTGGGCTCATGGCCTGTTCCTCGGGAGAAGCTGCAGCATTTCCACTGGCTTGTGCGGGGGTGGCTATGAGCTGGACGTGTCATTTCTGCAGCTGGTCTGTGGAAGTCTCCTGTTTTTTTATTCAGATGATGATTGCTGCATGATCCTTGAAAAATCAATGATGTTTTTGTGCCTATGGGAACGCTACAATCAGGGCTATCATCTCCAACAATGTTTCCACAATCCTGGACCTTCACTGTTAAGACTGGTTTTTTACCATACCACCTTGTGACCCCTTGCATTGTTCTGACTGATTTTTGTTACAGATGCTTCTGTAATTATCCTAATTTGTATGCTGTCCTCTTAAACTGAAATTGCACAAAATCACTAACACT